>NC_056732.1:1827771277-1828071277 GCF_019279795.1 Protopterus annectens | reverse complement strand
GGCTCCATGGCGGCAGCCATCGGTCTGTCGCCCTTTGCGCGACTGAGCATGAGAATTCTTCAGTGGACTCTTCAGGTCCAATGGTCACTTTTACTACACCCCTTGAACACCCCGATTCCCTTGAGCAGGGTTTGCAAGGACTCCCTTCTCTGGTGGCTTCACTCCCAGGAGCTGCGAGAGGGGAGACCGTATGTCATGCCTCAGCCCCAAACCACGTTGAGATTGGGCGCTTTTCGCCTCGGGTGGGGGGGTATGCTATGGGTAGAACCATCCAAGGCACATGGATTCCCTCAGAGACCATTCTGCATATCAATGTTCTGGAGATGAGGGCGGTGCTTCTGGCGTTGCAAGCCCTACAAGACCTTCTTCCTCCAGGAACTGTTGCAATTCAGACAGACAACATGGCTGTAGTCTGGTACATCAACAAACAGGGAGGAACCAGATCTTATCCCCTTTGCCGAGAGGCTATGAGAGTTTGGGAATGGGCGATCTCCACCAACCGCTTTCTGGTAGCAACACACATTCCAGGCCGGACCAACATCCTAGCGGACAAGCTAAGTCGCTTGATCCTCACACTGTACGACTGGTCTCTAAACCTGTTAGTAGTGAAACAAATTTCCTCAAATGGGGTCTACCTTGCTGCAATCTTTTTGCTTCTCCGTCAAACACAAAGTGCAGCGAATTTTTCGCTCTAATTCCCCCAATAAGGGAGAGCCTCAGAGATGCTCTGGTTCATGCTTGGCCCCCTGGTCTCCTTTATGCTTATCCCAAAGTTCCTACAGAAAGCTCATCGGTTGGGGAGCAAGATAATCCTCATAGCCCCATTCTGGCCTCGCCATATCTGGTTCCCTTACCTGTGGTCTCACAGTGTAGTTCCTCCTTGGATCTTAGATCCCATTCCGGATCTAATTTCTCATCCTGCGGGATTACAACCCCCAAACCTGGGTGATCTCAAGCTCACGGCTTGGCTGATCCAGTTCCACTGATAGCAAGGACTCCCAGTATGTCATCACCAGTGAAAGCTATTCTGGTAGCAGCACACAAACCATCTACCAGAAAAATCTACAGTAGTAAATGGAAATGTTTTTTCATTTGGGCCAAAGACAGGGGCCATTTTACTGTCCCTATTCTGACGATTCTTGATTTTCTGTCCCATATCTTTCATCAGGGAGCCAGTGCATCTACGGTTAAAGCACAGTTGGCAGCCATCTCTCATTTTCATGTTGGGGATGATGTAGGATCACTGGCTTCCACCAGGATTTGCAAAACTTTTTTAAAAGGCGCCTTTCTGTTAAAACCGCCAGTTAAGTCTGCGGTCCCACCATGGGACGTAACATTGGTCCGACAGGCTTTGACGGGCCCTCCTTTTGAACCAGCTTCTTCTGCTCAGTTGAAATTGTTATGTTGGAAAACAGCCTTCCTGATTGCAATAACTTCAGCCAGGAGAGTGTCTGAGCTTCAAGCCCTCTGTATGAAACCCCCTTACCGAATATTTCATAAGGACAGAGTTTCTCTCAGGACTAATCCTTCCTTCCTCCCTAAAGTAGCCTCTGAGTCGAATATTAATCAGTCTATTAATTTGCCAGTGTTTTAACCCAATTTCCAGAACAAAGCGGAATACACATTACACAAATTGGATGTACATAGACAACTGTGTTTTTATTTGCACAGGATAGCAACCAACCGCAAATCTGATCAATTGTTTGTGTCCTTTACCAAGTCTTCTTTAGGTAAACCTATTACCAAAGTTACATTAGCCAAATGGATTTCACAATGCATCATTCAGGCCTATTTAGCTTCAAACAAACCGGTACCTTTGGGAATCCATGCTCATTCAACCCGATCCATAGCTACCTCTGCAGCGTTCTGGTCTAGAGTCCCTATAGACGACATATGTTCAGCAGCTACTTGGTCCTTCTCTCATACATTCATTTCCCATTATAAATTGGATATGATATCCAGGAGTAGGGCTTCCTTTGGCTCCGCTGTGCTCCGGAATATTCTTCCTTGAGGGCCGCCCAAGGTTTCTAGGTAGGTGGGGACTCTGTCCTACAGGTTGCAGACCAAATGAAGTTAACTACTTCAGATAAAGAAGTTATGTACCCACCGTAACATTCCATCTGAGTAGGTAACTTCATTTGTCTGCAACCGACTCTCCCTCCATTCCCCCTAACCAGTTTCGAGCTTCTTAACCATGGGATAGGATTGCTCATTCTGTTAGGCAGTAGGTTACTGGCCTCTTTCAAGGGTCTTGTGGAGTCTTTATAGGCAAACTCGATCTGAGGATGGGGGATGTGTAGCAGGGGATTATGGGTAGGGGAGGAGCTAGGAGCTCGGATCTTTTAGCTAGGTAAAGCTGCCAGCTCAGATCCGAGGACGGATCCGATACCCACAGGTTGCAGACAAATGAAGTTACCTACTCAGATGGAATGTTATGGTGAGTACATAACTTCTTTTTTCTGAACATCTTAGTGATATTTGTAATAAAAGAGTGTCAAATACTTTATATAGACATGTTTTGCAGCAAACTTTAGCTACATTTAGATTTACAGTTATTGATCGTGTTTTTATTAAAGGAAACAAGTTGGGCTGGAATGAAATTTTGAATTATAAGGAACGTTTGTGGATCATTAAATTAGGTGCCTTATTTACTCCTGGGCAAAATGATTTATTCTGATTGGATACGGAGGGGGGTATGTCTGAAGTTTTATCATATATATATATATATATATATATATATATATATATATATATATATATATATATATATATATATATGTGTGTGTGTGTGTGTATGTGATGTTTTATATTTTTTGTTTGCCATTTACAGTGAAGAAGGCTTTCCCAAAACCAGTTTGTACATCTGTTGATATTTATTTGATATTTATTCAGTATCACTAATCTTATTAAATAGTTTTTGTATTCACTGTTCTTTTTGTGCTGGCCACTTTTTATGGTTTGATTCTTGATTTTTTGGCCCTGCACTCTTGCCGTACTTGTGCACTACGGAGGTTGTTGAACAGGAAATTCATCCCTGGTTTCGTACCTATGTCTGTAATGGATACAGGTAATTTGTAAATGGTTCATCTCTCAGGCCCTAGCTTGTAAGCATTTCATCTCCCAAGTCATTGCTTACACTTATCAAGGGTATCAGAACTTGTCAGAGATTTGGGATGCATGGCTAGGTTTAAAAAGGCCCTTGTGGCTGTTTGCTTAGTAAACGCCTATGAATCTAAAACACGAGTACCGTTGTTGAGTACAGTTAGATGGTCATTGTTAGCAGACCAAATTTGTGATTAGCACCTACTGGCCCTGTTCATGGGGAACATAGGTGCCACTCTAGAGGTGACTTTACAATCACCCAACTAGTTGTCAAGGTTGCATTGAATGGGGTAATTCAGGAGCACTGCTTTAAATTCTCTGGGAAGCTAGTACATAGGAGTGTCAATGGCTGGGGGATATAGCTATCTCCCCTGCATGTTCTGTTTGTCGCAGGCTAGGTTGAGAACCCTGGAGCAAGTTCTTGTCCCATTTGATTTGCAGATGTCCAGCATTTCTAGTAGGGCAGGGTCTGAGACTGCTCTGTAGGTCAGACATAGGTCACCTCTCAGCAGCCTGCATGATACTTAGTACATTGACAGGTCTCAGTCTTTCCATGTTTGAAATGTTTTGGAAGCCCTGGATTCTCCCAGGCACAAACCTCTGTGAATCTGAAATTTCTGCAGGTGTCTGGTGAGGTACAGACAGAAGGGAGCATTGTACTTAATTAGTGATCTGATAAGGGTAGAGTACATCAGAGCTATGACCTCCCTGGTCTTGGATGTGATGTCCATATGTATGAGGTGCGCAATGCAGAATGTGTGTCTCACCACTTTGGACACACAGTAGTTAAAGTGTAGATTGCTATCAACATGTGTTACCAAGTCTCACAACACTGTATTTGAGCTTAAAGGAGTGCTATGTATATCATAATTAACAGGGCTACGTCATTGCCAAAGGGGACATTTAGGCATTGTTTGCTTTAAGGTTCAGCCCGTGAGTTTGGCACTAATCATTTGTATGTGTCAGCCCCTTCTGTAATGTGTTACCAACACTGGGGGATTCTATATGAGTGCATCCATTTAACAGTCATCTGCAGACTTGGTAAACCACATGCCATCTGCCTTTGCCTGCACTTCAGGGAAGTAGTTTCCAAACAGTTGAGGGCCCAACTCAGACCCTTGTGGTATTCCACTGGTAAGTGGAGATGCAGTCCACAGCTTTGAGTGTGTGTGTTTTGTCAGTGAGTCAGTTGGCTGTCCATCTAATACTTTATGGCTTAATTCCCATATGAGAGATCTTCACTATGTGACATGATGGGGATAGTATCAAAGGCCTTGGATAACGCAACATAGGCGATATGTCCTGTTACCCCTCATCCAGTTCTTTGGGGTCAGCAAAGAAGCCCACAAAGTTCAATAAGCAAGATCTACCCTTGACAAAAACAAAATGTGTTGGGTCAAGTATGAACTTTTGATTCACACCTTGCAATCTTTCTGTCTAAATTCTAATGCCATTCAATGGTTCAAATCCTACCTCAGAAGGAGGCAGCAGGCTGTTCTCTGGCAGAACAAGCTCTCCAACCTATTACCTAACACCCTTGGAGTACCACAAGGTTCCATATCAGGACCCCTACTGTTTTCTATCTTTATTAACAACTTATATACACTCATCCCGAATGTCATCTGTATCCAATACACTGATGATTCCACCCTGATTTGCTCAGCCACATCTTCCTCAGACTTAAGGTCTGCCACACAGTCCACCTTTAATACTGTAGAAAACTGGCTCTCCGAACGTCAATTGTTGTTAAATCCCCCCAAAAAACTAAAATGTTATTCTCTCCAACACAAAGGTCTGCTGCGTTTGCCTTCACCATAAATGCAAAAGATGCCACAATAATTACCCCGACTCCTCTACAAAACTGTTAGGACTCATTATCGATAATAACCTAAAATTTGACCTTCATGTAAACCAAACGATCAAAACCATTAATAAAAAAACTTGGGTCATTGTATAGAATACAAGCCTTCCTAACCCCTCCAGCTAAGATTGCCATAGCTCACTCTCACCTGCTTTCAGCACTTCTATATGCATCCCCCCTTCTCCCTAATATAAATAAGACTGTACTGTAAACTCTCAACCTGTTATAATTACATTGCCAGGTTTGCCACTGGCCTGCCTTTTAGAACACACCACTGCATCAACCTTAAACAGCTTGGGTGGCTAGAACTTCCCAGTATAATCCAATATAACCTTATGATTATGGCTAATAAAATCCTCTATAATCCAGATAATACATCAATCAGCTCTTAAAATATTATCACCCTCTACAACAATCCAAGACTGCTTCGATCCTCAGACTGCTAATTCAGACAATTAAAATTAACAATGTAGCTGGTGACTCCCTCTTAGCAAACTCTGCAAGTAGAGCCTGGAACCTACTACCAGCTGACATTACTTTGCTGTCCTCCCTATGCCAATTCAAAGCTAAACTGAAACAACATCTAGCACTAAACTGGCATTGCCACTGTAACAAGCCTGGCTAACTCTCACGATGAATGTGTATAATCAGTTAATCAAAATACTGTTTAATTTTTCCCCTGACTGTTACCAGGGGTAACTCAAGCTTGTGACATTATCTACTCATGTCTGCTTGTAAATATCATATCTGAGGTATGCCTTCTTTGTTATTACTGTATCTGTCTACCTTGGAGCTTTTCTCCTAGGGCCTCCGCTGAAAATGGACATTAATCCAGTCGGACTATCCCGGTCAACAAATGTAAAATAAAATAAATAAATAAATGTTGAAGGTCACATATGCCCCTGTGGATAAGGTCCATGCTGATTCCTTCCCTAGCCTTGCAGATGAGGCTTTTTAGACTTATGGGTCAATAATTGTAGTTCTGCATGTTAACAGATTGATGTGCATTGCGTATCACACATTTGATATTACTTTTTGTAGTGTAGGTGATATAGGTGCATGAAAAAGTACTGAGACACCAGGGTTGCAGTGATTGGGGGGAGTGGCAACACATGGCTGTATTGTAAATATGTGACATATTGTTAGATAGGGCCTTTAGTTTGTAATCTTTTCACATGTAAATTAATATAATAGGAAATGGACAGTAAACAGCCGTTATGCATAATAATAATTGCTTTTCCATAGTGCAGCAAGCAGCAGGTTTACGAGACAGTTGGCAAAGTGTAAAAACACATATGAGATGTACATGTTTGCACATAGCTAACCAGTGCACACATGCGAGCCACATTGCTAAGGTCTGACAGTTAGTATTGAGTGAATGAAACACACCTGCTGCTTAACTGAATCTGTGACAGCGAGTGTTAATGCATGGATGCATTCATTTTTGGGCCTGGATGGTACTGGGTTCCACTCCAGGTGTATCTAATACTTTTAAACACTTTTAATTAAACATTAATAATGCAATGACATGAATTCTTTATAGTACATGTTTTGCTGTGTATTGGCTTAGTGCAACAGGGATAAGTGGCATTGCGTGAGGTAGTAGCAGTTTGCAACTGCTCACCATTGCTGCGCATTGGTGCATGATACGCTCCTCCACACAAACATGGAGCTCATACAGTGAGGGGATCCATTGCCTTTTCTGCCACTTGTGTGTGTTGTATGTGATTCTATTTTTTGACCAGATTAAAGGGTAAAAATGGGGGGGGGACAAAAGGAAAGCAGGACAAGAATGTGCAGGAGGGAGGGAGGAAAGAACCATAGGTATCCATTTCATTAACAGTGTAAACTGAAAATATGTGCAGAATATTAACTGAATTTGGACTGTCGCCTCCAGAGAGAGGGATGACCACCAAGCAATCATATTGTATAGCCAATTGTACCAAATCAAGTTTGTCAAGAAGACATGTGTGTGAAATTGAGAGCTATGTATGGGACAATTTTTTTTTTTTTGGGACAGGTGCTCATTTGTTTTTTATTTGAGAGAGAGAGAGAGAGAAATGGGGAAGGGATGTAAGTATGGCTGGGTCAGGTAAGTTGGGTAGGTGAGGAAGCAAATGCAGACAGACAAGACACACAAGACAAAAGACAGGGATGGTGATGGATGCAAAAGTTTGGGGGATACCTGACATCTCCTCCTCCTGAACATGAGGGACAGCAACCTCTCCATCCAGTATAGGTGTGCACCAATGGTGCGGTGCACAACTCTATGCACCATCCCTGGCAACTCACTGCGGGTGATGAAATCACCTCAGCCATGGCTCCCAGAGGGTACCACTGGACCAGCCTCTGGGGCAGGACTACCTGAGGGTGCAGGTAGTGCATGGGTAACAGAGGCAGTGCTGACAGGTTGGCTCCCAGACATGCTGGGCATTGGTACTGGAGACGGTGCAGCAGGAGCAGGCTTAAACAATGGGGCTAGCCTACCTCGCTGTGCTGTGGAGCATTTAATGATGTGGTACACATGGATGACATGGACACATTTTGATGACAAAGAATAAAAATAAAAAAATAAAATAAAGTAAAAAATTAAGAAATACAATATAAAGTAAAATAAAAATATTTTTAAACATAAAATGAAAAAAAAAATAAAATAAAAAAAATAAAATAAAAATAAAGAAAATGAAAAAAGAGAAATAAGGGTTGGGGGTATGAGATTGAGATAAAATTATTACAATCATATATGACATAAAATGCAGAAATACAATTATACAACTCTGTTATCTTTAGTCTTACCTTTAAGAATCCCTTCTGTCAGATACACACTATACTACAGATTGCTGCAAATAATCCTTGAAATGTGCATTTATTGCACATATCCATGTTCCAATTACACAGATTATAGTTTACAGCAGGGCATTTGTGCCACTGGTGTAGAGGTTTTAATTTAATGTAAATATTATTGAAGAAATAACAGTATTGTATAGTTGTGAAGTGTGGAGTTTGAATCCACAATCTCTGACTAAAGTATAATATTGGACTCTTACAATTGGTGTGCTACAGACTAATGCATGCAAACTTGCTTTTACAGTTGGGATATGCATGCTCAGTTTGATACAATAATACCAAAAAAGTTATATTTAACTTTTAATGCTACAATAACACTTCCTCTCTACTGCATACATACTACTTGCTTCCCTCAGTCTCTCTAGTCGAGTTTCAAAGGCCTGGACATTGAACTCACTATATCTGGGTGCTGGGGGAAGAACAGAAAAGAACAGAAGAGCATTATGCATACCAGTCTTGCCTATATTAAGCTTTCTAAGTCTTACAAGTACTCCCTTTAGTTGATACTTACACAGCTGTGGGATGTCCACAGTCCTAAATTCCTCCAACCAATGGTTGAGTGTATCCCTCTTCCTCCTCTGTAGGTCATTAAAATGATGCCTACATTGCTGTTCAGAGAGCAGGATACCAGTGGCACTGGATATAGCGTGGGCTAAACTATTTCAAGCCTCAGTCTTGTCCTGGGTGCCAGAATAGTACCCCCTTCAGAAACCTATGACTGTGGTGCATTACTAGGAACCCAATATCTATCCTGGACTCCTGGACACCCCACCTCTGTGCCCTAAATCTGGAACCTTCCCTGGTAATGCCAGTCATGTCTACCAGCAGACCAAGATCAATGGAGGCTGATGTTTTCTTGGCAGTTCCACTTATCGCATTTACAGGAGTGTGCACACTCGGGCAACCTATTTGTGCAATGGTAAGCGGAGAGTAGCAGTGCCAAGCAGTGAGGAATTAAATAATTGCAACTGGAAGGTTTATCTGTTAACACAATAACAGTGTATCATCCCTCATACATATAATTAATATCAGGTCCAGTACTGTATAGCAGTCCTACACTTAAATCTGTTGCCACAAGAAAGTTGAAATAACAGTTGTTCATGTTTCAGTTCATTGTTGTCAACTGCAGTGTCACAATGGTAAAAAAAAAAAAGGTTGCACACCATGTACTAGAACCCAGGACCATCTGTACTCCAGCCCTACACTTATACCTGCTGCCATAGAAATAGTTACATGACATTTCATTATGTAATAATCATTGTTAAGGTCTCTCTGTTAACCACCGTGCAACACCGCTTAGGAGGTTTGCACAGTGCCCAGTAGAATTAATTGAATGTATCCAGTTTCTATTTTTGGCTTTCTAGGTCTTGTCTGCTTCCTGGATGATCCAGTTGTCCAGTTTGCACACTGCCACACTTTACACAAACAAGGTAAGCACAACCAAATCTGACATTCATTTCTACCATTCACCTGACTGCACTAAGCTCCACATCTCGCAAACACTGGCCAAGAAAAAAATAATGAAAGAATTAAAGAGGAAAAAGAAAAAACAAGGGAAAAGTAGCTGACATGAGGAAAAGTAATGTATGACATACACACTACAACATGTGGGTTGGGAGGTGGCCTAATGGTTAAGGTGTTTGCCTTGCAAGCACAAGGTGCAGGGTTTGAGTCTCACAAGGGATAATTGGCTAGGCTTAAAATGGCTCGCAAGGGCAGTTAGCTTAGTACTAATCTATAAACCTATAAACCTATAAAACCTATGTTAGTACACATGAGGTAGTTCTACAGAGGTCTGGATTTGATCTCTCACTCCACTGAACCTTCAGAACACAGTAAGGGTGTCTTATACCTCTTTGTTACACAAACAGCTTTGCAGCAAGGAACTGAAATCATTCTGCATACAACCAACTGCAACACCATCTACAGTAATATGACACCATACAACTATTATTTGTGCATTAATTATTTTTGGATGTAGTGCACTAAACAATCTCGCAACCAGTTATGATTATTGCTTGCAAATGCACAGCTCTTCTGTGTTTGTTGTTCATGTTTCTCTTATCTGACCAGTAATCTGAGACATGCAATCTGTAAGCCATTCTATATCATTGGCCTTAAAATGTGTGATGATATTTTGTTTTCAGTGAAGGCCTGGGGACAAAAGCTCCACAGAGTACAATGTTTTAACAGTACAGTATTCATAACAGATGCATAATGTGTACAGTACAATATTCATATAGGACGCATGTTGAGAAATTAATATGAGGTACATATTGTAGGGGGCAAAACTATAAAAAATGCAAAATTAGTTTAAATAGGATGTACAAAAAATAAACATTTGAGACAAAAATGTTCTAGGGCTGTGGAAGCTGTTGCCTAAGGAGATAAAAATAGAAGCAGGCAACTGATGGAGAAGGAGAAGAAGGAGTATTGGGGAGGGAGTACGTTAAGTGAGGAATAAGGAGGGAGTGAGATAAGTGAGGGGTAAGAGACATCTGCCTATTTAGTGCAGCTAACCAGGATTGGTGCAGGAGCAAAACCAAGTGTTAAGATATTTCCTCAGCAATTGTTTGAATTTAGTAGTGTTGTTAATGTTGAGTATATTTTGAGGTATGTCATTCGAAGCTTTGGCTAGTTTGTATGAATATAGGAAATCCCCATAGCAATTATTTGACTTAGTGACCTTCATAAGCAATTTATTAGATGACCTTAATGTTCTAATACTGGATTAGGGCTGTACTAAGTTGCTAATGGATGGACAGTTGTCTGGGTGATAAATGGTAGAATTGGTTAAAGGTTAAAAGGTTGGGAAGTTCCATCCAGTTGACTTGGTGAAGTACTTTGCAGTGATGAGTTTTTGCAGGTTGGTTTGAAGTAAATATGGCTGCTGTATAATAGCAGGATTCTAGTTTCTTTAAGTCACATTTTCTTAAGTTAGTGAAAATGGGTGAGGCATATAAGAGGGTGCATAGAAGGTGAGTTCTACAGATGGCATGTCTGGTGGAATCTGTTAGAAAGGGCTTTATTCTGCATAGGGAACCTAGTTTGAAATGAGCTTTCTTGATAACTAGAGCTAAGTGTTTAGCAAATTTAAGATCCTTGTCAGTGGTGACCCCTAGTAGCTTTGCATGGTGTACTGGTTCGATTATAGTATTGTTAAATGAAAATATATTGAAATTAGTAAGGTCAGTAGTGTTTTTGCTTCTGGAGAAGAGCATTGGTTTTGTTTTAGAGGGGTTAAGAGTCAGTTGTGAGCTGGAAAGGTATTTTCTATGTCCAGAAAGGATTGTTGGGTTTTATTGAGAAAAGCAGGAAAGGATGGAGCAGATTGTATGAGGGAGGAGTCATCAGCATATTGAACCATTGTAGCATGGTGAGTGGCTGTGCAGAGTCTATTTGTGAATATAGTGAAGAGGAGAGGACCAAGAATTGACCCTTGAGGTACACCGACAGAGACAGGTAAAGGAAACAATAGTGCCATTTAACTGCCTGTGAGGGTTGGTTAGGTAACTAATGAAACCGGTAAGGGTTGAATGGAAGAGGTTAAGGGAGACTAGTTCACCAGTGAGTTTGTGATGGGAAACTGAATCAAAGACATTAGATAGGTTGAGGAATATAGAGGAGGTGCATAAACCATTGTTACTGTGTTAATGAAACTAATTAGGGATGTTGTCATACTGTATTTAGGACAGAAACCATGTTGGGTGGGGGATATAAGGTTGTTTTTTTAGGAGATGGTTAACTAGTTGGGGTGTTATTACACTTTTCCAGTATTTTTGTTATAGGGGAGAGGATGGCAATGTGTCTGTAATTAGAAAAATCAGTGGCGGTACCACCTTTATGAAGAGAGATTACATGGGAAACTTTCCATAGAGAAGGCACATATTGTTTGGTGATGGACCTATTTATAAGGATTGATGTAGGGTAAGGAATAACAACTGCAGCAAGTTTGAGATATTCATTGGGCAGTTGATCAGCACCAGGGGAAGAGTGTTTAAGTTTCGATAGGAGTTTTTTTAATGTGGTGAGTTTGTATGTGGTGAAAGTAGAAGGAACAGGATTTGTTTCTAATTTTATGGGCATTGATAGATGAGAAGTGTTATCATTTTTTACTAGTGATAGTATGGAGTTAATGAAATAATTGTTAAATTGAGTGGCTATGTTGTCAGAGGAATCTGTTTGTGTTTGACTTGGGGTAGTGGCTTGATCAGGTTTGAGCAGTTGGTTTATAGCCCCCAGAATTTTTTTGGGATTATTTTGTGCCTTTTTTGGATTGCTGTGTATTGTTGTTTTTTGTTATGTTTGATTTTATTTTGTTAGATTATGAAGTTGCTGGTAGTTTTGAAAGGTAATTGGGTTTTTTTAAGAGCTGGTAGTTGTGCCATGCTTTATCTCTCTACTTGATGACTTTTTTGTGTGTCAGAAGAAAGCCAGGGAATGTGTCTAGCTTTTATGCTTGTTTTCCTAAGGGGGGCTAGCCTTTTTAGAATGGTGAGACATTTGTCATTTAAATACTCAACTACTTGATCAAGGTGGGGAAGTGTTTTGGGATGGGGACCAGTTGACATATTGGAGAAGTATGATAAAAGTTTCAGGAGAAAATCTAGTTTTGTTGTGGACTAGTTTATATGTGATGTCTCTAGGGGGACAATAGTGTCATTTTTGCAGATAGGTAGGGAGGTGATCACTCAGGCTGTCAAGAAGACAACCTGACTAATAAGAGTTTGGATTAGTATTGGTAAGGGCCCAATTTAGGACAGATTGTTTATTTTTATGTTTGGTAATATCATATTTACCTGCCAACAAATGAAGGGGGGTTGGATGTTCATGAACATAACCTGTGAACTGTGTGCTGCTTGCTTACATTTCCAAACTTTACAGAAGTACATCTGACACATTATACGTCTAACCTGACACACCGACTGGATGTAGGGCAGTCTGCATTGCTGTTGTGTTTACCTTCTCCCAACCAATAATCATCCACAGTTGCAATCCTTTAGAAACAAACACCGAGGGAGTACCTGCATTATGTTTACATGTGCTACATGGAGCCAATAATTTGGGATTTAGCAATTTTAATGAGGTCACACTTCATTTACATATTCACCATGCTGACAGCCCTGAATCTACACTAGAAGGCAACCATGTAGCTAGGGAAACTGAAGGTGAGCAGATTTGTTTATATGGTGAACACAGAAGAGAGGCTATTACTTTGGGATGTATCTGCACAGAGGATTACTGATTTTGAGAAGGTATGCATTTTGTCAGCTACATACTGCATTTTCTGACATGTAATTATGAACAATCTATTTAATAGTTTATATATTTTGATTAGCACAGGCTTTTACACTTTTATCTGTTTACAGTAGTTAGAAGTGTACTGATGGCATGGGTATTTTGCAGGTATACATGATTGGTAATAGCTTCACATGGAATATTCTGTGTTAAATCTGTACACGTTTCAGAGACGGGTCATTTGATAGCACTTTTAGTATTTCATCAGTGCTTTGTTAGCCAACCAAATGTCTCATTTGCCTGTTCTTTTGGGGGTGGGGAGCAAAGCTACATTTCTGTTATGGCACAAACAAGGATATGTTGCTATTGTTACTCTCATTTGTTTTCATCCAGCCTACACATCTCAGTCAAATATGTTTCTGCTGTCACATGTTAAGGTAATTTCTGTACAAATCTCTCACCTTTACTTGCTTACACTACAAAGCAACAACATGCAAGGATGTGCCACTCAGTCATATTATTGTACATAATACAATAACTGGCCATTAACACTTGAAAACAAGCATGCTGATTGTTCAGCCCAACCTGTGTGCCCATTGTAAATCCAGCATGTACCAATGGAAAAAAGTCTGGTCACCCAGACTCTCTTCCATTAATATATGCTACAAAAATTTTACTTTTGCTGTGGGAATATTGTATTGTATATCGGCAATCTCTTTGTTTCATTAAAAAAACTTACAAAAACTGGAGACTTTAAATGAATGAGAGCAATGGAAAAGGGAAAAATAAAAGGATAATCGGGTATGTTATGCAAAACTAGAGAAACGTACCCAGTTATCCTTTTATTTTCTCTGTCCCGTTTCTCCCATACATTGAAACTGTGCTGGTTTCTTTTTTTTAATTAAAAAACAAACAAAAAAAAAAGCAACTGAGATCTTCCTTTCTCCATTGCTTCCTTTATACAGCACTGATTTATTTATTTTATTTATTTATTTAACATTTGTTTACCAGGAAAGTTCAACTGGGACAGAGTCCATTTTCAGTGGAGGCCCAGGGAGAAACGCTCCAGATGCATGTCTTTGGAAACTGGAACACCTGGAGGAAACCCACAGAAATGCAGAGAGGACATGCAGGCTCCATACAGAAGGCACCCCATGAGAATCAAACTGTTGAACATCTTGCTGTGAGGCAACAATATTAACCGCTGCACCACTGCACCACCCTCCTGACCAAACCATGCTAACAGTAGGTAAATTCAGCATTATCCATGCCCCAGCTGTGGGTTATTGCTATAATACACTCCAGGTTCAAGACTTACCTTGTAAATGCAGCAGTTGCCAGAGTTTTAGTTCAGGGCTGACTCTGTTTGATGCAAGCAGTACACAACCAATACATGGGGGGGTAAAGGTTGTGAGCATTGCCTGGCATCAATGTTGCTATATGTATGTGCATAGGAGGAAGGTTTTAAGACCCTAGGTGCTGAGCAAGTGTGATGTGCATTGTCTCTTAGCCAGTGCGAGGGCGTATTGAGCACGCCTACATCTCCCTACATCCACAGCAGCTTGTGGTTCCCCCCGACTCCTCATCTGCCTATGGCTGTGGTCACCATGGAATTGATGGTGGTGAGATGTGTGCTCCTTCCCCTTGTTGATCCTGCTGAAGCTGTTTTCTCAGGATGATGTTGTGTAGCATGGCACATGCTGTGAATATTTCAGTACATGTCTGTGGATTGTACAGCAGGGCTCCCCCCAGATGTATCCAGGCAACAGAACCGTAACTTCAGTAGCCCAGACACACTCTGTATGATATTTCTGGTCTAAGTTGAGACAATTGGATGGGGAAAAGGAAATTCATCCCTTGTTTGGCACCTTTGTCTGTAATGGACACAGGCAACCTGTAAATGGTATATCTCCCAGGCCAAAGCTTGTAAATATTTCATCTCCCAATCCCCTGCTTACACTTATCAAGGGTATCAGAACTTGTCAGAGAATTGGGATGCATGGCTAGGTTTAAAAGGCCCATGAGGTCATTAGCCTAGTAAACACCTATGAATCTATGAGTGTGTGTGCCTCATTATGATGTTCTTCAGTGGGTGTGTGTGAGTGTCCTTAGTCATGGTTCCAGTGCATAACCTGCATGCCCCAGTAAATGACCCTGTGGGATATCCCCCCTGGTGAACATCTAGTACAGTTAGGAGGTGTGCCAGATATGGGAGTCATAGTAACTGCCAGGTTTGCCAGGATACACATTCAAGATGATTCCCTTGGCATTACACATGACTTGGCAGTAAATAGAGCAGTAGCCTTTCTGTTTATGTAGAGCCTACAATGTTCCCCGGGTGGTGTCTTCATTTCTATATGTGTGCAATCTATGGCACCCAGTACTTCAAGGTAGTGTGCTACATGGTAGAACTCCTGCATATTTCTGGCCCTTTCCTCAGGTGTACAGGGGAAAAAATAAATAAATAAATATATATATATATATATATATATATATATATATATATATATATATATATAGTCACTGGAATGTTGGAGCATAGCATTCAGGAATTGATGGAGGATCCTGGCTGCTGATGCCTGTGACACCCCAAGCATGTCCCCTGTTGGTCTCTTAAAAGGATCTGTAGCTAAGATTCTGAGTGCTACACATATCTTTGTCTCTATTGGGATGGGTTTCCCTCTGTTGGCTCTTACTCTGAGTTGAGGATGACAGAGGTTGCACAGTTCCTGTAGTATGCTTCTATCCATCATGTAGTGCTCTGCAATTTCCACATCGTGTAGGCTGTGAAAAGTTAAACGGGGCCTGAAAACTCTTCTCCATCTTGGCCTAGGCCTCTTGGCAGCAACAGCAGCATAGGCTTCAGACTGTTGCACTTATAAATGAATTAAAGCAGCAGCTGGCCACAACATTCTTTCTGTGTAGACTCCTTTCTGTGGCTGTATTCCAGCAGGTTTTGAAATTTGCAGGGAAAACCAGCACAGAGTCTACAGTGTTGTTTATATAGCTTGTTGAATAGCTCCACCATGTCTGATTGGTTGATTAGCATGCAGTTCGGCTGCTTATGCTGTAATTAGCATGCCACACTGTTTACCTTGTTTGTGAGGTGCTGTCTGCCTCTACATAGGGCTTACTGAATCTAAAACTCTGTGCTACTGTGTAAGGTTTATTGAATTTGGCTGAGAGAGTATTTATTACACATAAAGTCAAGAATGACAAGTCACTAATTGCTGCAGGTTAACACTTATGGCATTCATCCAGTGTCTGGATTGTAATATGGTCTTTATGTCCCTCCTGTGTTGATCTCATCTCTGGATATTTTTTAAAGTTTGCTGTCCTATTTTAGGTACAAAGATTCTCTTGTATTTTCATTAAGGCCACTTTCTTCTTACAACATGATGTATTGGCAGTATTCTCAGTATAAAGTGAATTCCATTTCATATTTGTAAAGTGATTCTTAAAAAAACTATCAGTAGCTGTTTCAGATAAGGCTATTTAAAGTTTATTCTCTGAATGTGTCATTTTTTCCCATCCTGTTTTTTTAATAGTAAGTGACTGTATGGCCTGCCTTTCTGTAACATGATCATGCCTAAACCTCAGTGTAGTACCAGAGAAATTTAGTTTAGGTGATGAGGGACAGTGTGTGGGAAAACAGTTAACTGACATTCTGGCTTGTGAGGTACACTGTAAGTGTGCACTTGTCTATATGTGTGCATGCTCACATATGTGTGCATATTAAAGAAGGTGAACTAAATTAACGTGGTCAAAATTTCTTTCAATTTATCAGTTAAATATCGAAGGTACACATCTTCAAAAAGTGGCTGTGGAAGGGGGAGGGAAGAGGACAGGCTGAGTGTGATAGGTTCATAGGTAGGTACTAGGCTATTGGCCCTAGGGCCTATACAAGCCTAGCCAAAAAGGTACCCTGGCTTTCAACACCCAAGAAAATTATTTTCCTGTGCCCCCTGTTGAGCAGAGCCACAGAGGTGATCCCTGGGGTGAATTTTCTATTTCCCATCCAATCATCAAGATTTTTCTTGAAGAGTGCTAATGAGGAGCTTTGTTTGATATAGATGGGCAGTTTGTTCCAGAGTATGGGAAGTCTCTGGGATAAGAATCTATCCCTCCAGCATGTTCTGTTTAATGTGGTGACAAGGTTTAGGTCCCTAGAGTGTGTAACTTGGAGGGATTGTGATTTCTTTAAGTGGAGCATGTCCAACAGCTCTGGGTCTGAAATAGCTTTGTATGTTAGGTAGAGATCGCCTCTGAGTAGGCGATATGCGACAGAGTAAAGCTGGAGTTTTTTTAGACGGTCTGCGTAGGGCATCTGTTTGAGGCCAGTAATCTTCTTTGTGAGGTATTTCTGCGGCCTTTCCAGTTGTTGTAGATGTCTTGTGCGATACATACCAAAAGGGGCGCTGTACTCTATAATGGGTCTAATGAGTGATGAGTAGAGGGGAACAATGACCTCATTTTTCCTGGATGAGAAACCTTTTGTGATGAGGTGTGCCCTGTAGGAGGATTTCCTGATTACTGTGGTGATGTGATTATCGAAGGAGAGACTGGTATTATCATCAAACTGGTTTGTCATGGGAAATGTGTTTGTGTATGTGTTTTTGTCAACTAAGATGAGATACATTACACTGGCTAGAATTTATTTCAGTTGATTACAGTCAGATGTGAGAAGTATATCCAGACAGCAATGATTTTTGGGGGGAGATGGAAACAATGTGTATGAAAGTTTTAGGACCACTGCTGTTACTTAGCCACAATTAAACAGTCATTGATCTGTCCTGTCAGGGACAGTTTTAATGTATGCTTGACGGTGGGGATTCTGGGCATAGAAAAGCATCACAGTTTTTTATTTGTTGATAGGTAAAGTGGCTTTTTGGTCAGAAGATATATACTGTGACTGAGGAGGATTTAATCTTCTCCTGGGGTAGATTGGATGGGAAAGGATCTGAATCTAATGTGTTTGATATTTTTTTTAATGAAGACAAAACCCATATTTTGGCTATTTAAACTATTGTAATTTTACAGTATACTTACATCATATGTCTTTAGATTCCATTTACAACAAACATATCTATATTCCTTTTTTCACTGGGAACCTCTTAATACTGAAAATCATTGTAACGTGGTGCTATAACTTATGAACTGCAGCCTCTGTTTCTTGTCCAAAGAAACTAGTGCTGGGTTTTGTGAACTGGCATTCAGAAATTCAGTTTGCAAATGTTCCATTACTTTGCACTTTCTGAAGGTTTCAACCTTCTTATTTGAGGAAGGGCCTGCAGTGGGGGGGTGAGATTTGGGAGAAGTGAGCTTTGGCAGATGTAGTTTGGTAGCTGCTGGTTGTAGTTACAGGTTTTCTTAGTTTGTCAGAGCACTAGTCTTTGTACTGTAAGGTGACCATGACAGATTAAGTTACCAAAACCTAAAAAAAATAAAAGTTTGAAGTGGCAGTGATAGATGTTTTTGGCTAACTGCATGAGGCAAACATGCAAGTGGAATTTTGTTAAAGTAATAGTCTGTTAGTTGCATGTATTGAAGAGCAAGAGTTTTTTATTCTGCAAAGTAATGTCGGACTGTATCAGCTGTCATTGGAAACTGAAGGTGGCAATATGTCACCCTTCCTCAGTAAATGGCTGCTAGATGTGCTGATGTGGAATTCCTTATAAACAACTGATGCACAATTACAACTGATTGAAAACACACTAGCCACACAACCTACCACTAAATTAAAAAACAAAATAGATATATCTGTATGCATAATATGTGAGAGACTATTGCTGTGTTCTGGTATTTTTTGTAACTGTCCTTTAGCTGTTGATAAAGACATTCTAGGTACTCCCTACTCTTTTTTTAACTAGAGAATTTCTCCTCATGTTTTTGCACAGGTTACAATATCCCAGTGGAGCACCTGCTGTTATTAATTGAGAAAGATGAGAAGGTGTCACGTAGCGATACTGAAGGAGGAAGGTTGGAGCAGCAAGACATTCCTGATGGCAGTAAGTAGCTGCCAGATAATTAATTGCTTGTTTACTCCCCTCAAAAATGTGGTAGAGAATAAGTTGGGGGTTGTATGTGGTAAAAGACATTCCTTCAAAAGAGATTGATGCAGAAGTCTGTTTAATCCAGGAAAACAACAGCATCAACGTTGACCCCCTTTTTCCATATTTTTTTGCACAGGGTTAGGGTCTAATCTAAAAATTATTCTAAAAGTGCCTTCCTTTCAGATGTTGTCCCTTCAGATTCTGTTTCCTCTCTTGCTCCCTCAGGCCTTTATGGTGTCTCTGGAACTCAAGAATGCTAAAGTCTTCTCTGACTCCTTCTCATGATCATGTTTTTCTTGGCTGCAGGATTCATACGGTACCGATGCTGGCTTCCCAGCCCCCCAAAAGGCCTTAACAATCATTTCTTTCTTTCACACTCTTCTTCCTCTGGCATCCATTACCACCAGGGAGTTTCTGAGAGCTCTGGGTTTCATGGCATCCACCATTCCGATGCTCCCTCTGGCCAAACTTCACATGAGAAAGTTTCAGTGGTTTCTGAAGTCAGTGTGGCTTCAACATGCACATCCTCTAGACTTTGTAGCGCCTCTTCTTCCTTGTCTCAGACAGGAACTTCACTGGTGGATTCAACAGTTGTCTCTGAATCTAGGGATCCCTTTTCATCCCCCTCTTCCCTCTCAGGAATTGTTTACAGATGCTTCAGAGATGCGATGGGGGAGAGATTTGGCTGCCTAAAATTTAAGGGGGTGAGGTTGCCTTCTCAGCAGAAGGAGCTCATCAATGTGAAAGAGATGAGAGCTCTTCTGCTGGCTCTTCAGGCCTTTCATCATCTTTTCTCTCCAGGGCTTCTCAAGGTGTTCACAGATAATACCTCACTTATGTGGTATATCAACAAACAGGGAGGAACGAGATCCTATCTTCTTTGCTGGTTGGCACTTCTGGTATGGGATTTATCAAGTGACTCTTCAGGCATTTTATATCCCTTCCAGTCAGAACATTGTACCAGACAGTCTGAGCAGGTCCTTAACTCAGTCCCATAAATGGTGCTTCACAGGGATGTGTTTCTGGACATTATCCACCAGCGGGGTACTTCTCAGTTGGCTGTTTCTGCCTCCCCTCTGAACAACTTCCTCTGTTTTATGCCAGAGTCCGAGGTCCTCTGGTGAGGAAGGTGGATGCCATGTCATTTTCTTGGAAGGGGATGTTTCTTTATGCATTGCCTCCCCTTCCTCTCATTCCAAAAGTCTTGTTCAAGATTCAACAGTGTGCTCCCAAAATCTTGTTGGCCGCCACAGCACTGGTTTCCTCTTCTTCTGCATTTAGTAAGGAGCGATCATCACAAGGTACCTCACAGGGAGGATCTAATCTCACAAGACAAGGGATCTCTCATCCATCCCCGTCTATCCACACTTCAGCTGGTGTGGGTGATAGGATTTTGATTCCTCATAGACACTTTTTTCTAAGTATGTGCTGCAAGTCCTGCAGGAGGTCAGGAAACCTACTAGTAGGAAATCCTGCCTATCCAAATGGAAGAGTTTTTAAATTTGGTGTCTCTGTCGGAACGTGGACCTACTTACTGTGGATGTTCCTTTGGTTCTCTTTTATTTGTGTGAGTTGCTCAATGCTGGTTTGGCCTATTATTCTATTAAGACCCACTTATCAACTACCTGTCCTTGTCTGCCTTTCTCTCCTCCTTTAGCTTCTAGATTTGAGGTGAAACAATTTCTTAAAGGCGTCCTTAATATTAGACTTCCCAGGAAGCCTGTTCCATAGGTTCATAGGTAGATACTAGGCTATCTGCCCGAGGGCATTTATAAGTCTAGCCCTTAAGTGTCGGCTGAGTCCCCAGGTCTCTTATTACCTCTTCTGAATTAAGGGGGCTGCCACCAATGTGGTAATTCGTGAGTGTTTTGTTCTTCCCAGACGGGATGACTATGCATTGTTTGGCATTTAACTTGAGGCCATGACTTTGACGCCATGTGTCAGTCTCGTTGAGGCCCTTCTGGAGAATGTCCGTGTCAGCCGGAGTGTCAATTATGGTTCCCAGCTTGCAGTCATCAGCAAGTTTGGTCAGCCATAGACCTTTTGTGTTTGCCTGTACTTCTGAGAAATATATGCCGAACAGTAGCGGGCCCAAACCTGGACCCTGGGGGACACCACTTGTGACTGGTTAGAGTCGGACATGTATCCCGCTATTCTTACCGAGTGGGTTCTGTCTGTAAGCCAGCTGGCAACCCATCTCGTGACGTAGGGGTTTATGTTTAGGCTGATGAGTTTGTCTATAATACCCGAGTGAGGAATGGTGTCGAAAACCTTGGCAAGGTCAGATTAATAGAATGATTCCTCTTCCCTGGGATCTTAATTTTGTTTTGGAGAAGCTGACTCAGGCTCCTTTTCAGCCTGCTGCTTCAGCTTCCTTGCAATGTTGTTCTTGGAAGATTGTTCTTTTGTTGACAGATGGGTGTCTGAGTTACAGGCCCTTATGGCTTGTCCTCCTTTTTTCATCTTTCATGAGGACAGTGTGTCCTTGCACACTAACCCTTCTTTTATGCCTAAGGTGGTCAATGAGCTATCACTTAATCATTCTGTTAATCTGCCTACTTTTTTCCCCTCCACAAACTGACAGTGAGAAGGTGGTGCATACTTTGGATGTGCATAGGCAACTCAGGGTTTATTTGGATAAGACAAGCCTGTTAGAAAATCTGATCAATTGTCTGTTTCTTTTCATCCTAGATCTTTGAGACATTCTGTATCCAAGCAAAGTGTTTCTTCTTGGATTTCCAAGGCTATTTTTTTATACTTTTCATGGCAAGAGCCTTCTCTATTCTATTAGAGCTGTGTCTTCTTCTGGTGCTTTTTTCAAGGGCTTAGATACTAATTCTATTCTTGAAGCAGCTATCTGCACTTCTGTGCATACCTTTACCAAGCACTACAAGTTGTGAGGTATTTCTAGAACTAGGGCTGGTTTTGCTAGTGCCGTTCTCCATGGCTTTTAGGGGACTCTTCTGCTCCTTCCCCCTCCCTACTTTCCTCTTGAGCTTTGGCAATCTCCCATATGCTAAGAATACTGCAGCAGTGAAGGAAAGGGCATAGTTCAGTTGTGTAATATCTTACCATTAATGTCCTTTCCTTCGGTGCTGCAGTATTCACTCCCTCCCTCCTTTCCCTTAGTCGTTTGCCTTCCTGGATGTACAGATTACCTCTTGGGTTCCTTGGACTGGCGTTCCTACTGGGCAATCAGGGAATAACATATTTTAAGAATACTGCAGCAGTGAAGGTAAGGACATCTACCATTATGGTAAGATTTTACATAACTCTACTTTGTCTGCCCTTGTTTATTCTGGCTTTTTACCCAACCGGATGAGTGACTTGGGGGTTGACTGCTGCGGATTTTTGGCCTGGTGGTTGCACTTGCTAGGGGAATGATGTAGTCTCTGTTTGTTTGAATTGGCTGCTGTTTGTCCTATTTTTTTTCTGACTAATTGGCTGTTTGTTGTTTTTTTTGTAGCTTTTCGGCACTTTCCCCTATAAGAAAGTGTTTGCCTAGTACATAAGGAGATTAATCGCTCAAGCCAGTGCTTTATGGTGCTCTGGTGTAATGAAATTCTTGGAGTCCTGCTACAAAAAGTGAATGTTGTATATTGTCCTCATTTCACTGGGGTTTAGACCATCTGTGTTGATTAGAAGTTATGGCCTGCTCTTGTCTCATCTGGGTGTGGAACAAAGAACGTGTGAGTAACTGGGGGCTGACTGTTGCTGATTTTGGGCCTGATGGTTGTGTTTGCTTTTTCTGGTGAGGAGGGAATATTTCTAACCCTTCCTGAACTGGCTGCTGTTTTCTCAGTTTCTCTTAGCAATTAATTGTCTGTTATTCCACTGTAGCTCATTTCCCCTATAGGCAGGAGTTAGTCTAGTATATAAGAAGTATTTTGTTGTGCAGGCTTGCACTTTATAATGCTGAACTGTTATTTACTGAGCTCGTAGGGGTCCTGCTGCACTAAGTGATTTTTTTGTATGTTGACCTTGTTTCACTTATTTAATTTTTATTTTATTTTATTTTACATTTGTTGACCGGGAGGATCCGACTGCATAAATGTCCATTTTCAGAGGAGGCCCAGGGAGAAAAGCTCCAGAGTTAGTAGATATAACAAATCAAAAAAGGTAATCATACTACATACAGGGTTATTTCACATATACAGAGACAGGTACACATCATGACATTTTTAGAAAAAATACAATGTTATGGCTCCACATTTTGGAGGTACTTAGGCACACAGAAAATGTAGTATCTGTAAATGGTAGCTGGGTATACCAGTTATAGTACCAGTATTTTCTACCAGAAATTCTGAGAGTTAGGACAAGTTAGTATTTGGAGATTGGTGGAGGAAATGTTGGGGGAACAGCAGGAGTAGGGGGTCAACCTGGGGGGAGGCATGGGCATTGCCTATTGGTAAGTAGGTGTTCCTAAACTTATTAACAGAAATTGCTGAGGTAATATTGGGGGGCAGTGAGTTCCAGATTCTACCTATGTAGTTAGGAAAAAGAGAGTCTCCTGCTGAGTTGTTGGATTTGGTGATTTTGATTAAGGTCCTGTTACTAGAGTGTAGCTGTCTTGGGTTTTCTTGTATTTTAAGTAAATTAGACAGCGTTGATATTCTCTCTGGATGTAGTAGGAGTTTTTTAGCAAAGACTAGTTGGTGGAATGTGATGAGATGTTGAAATTCCAACCATTTGAGTTGGTACAGTGAGTGGGAATGATGGGAACGATAAGGAGTGTTTGTGGCAAATCTGGCGATTTGATTATAACGTGTCTAGTTTTGTGATTTCTGTTTTGGATAGGTTGGTGAAGATGGGAGCAGCATACAGGAGTGTGGATAGTAGCATAGTTTGTGCCATGGTGGTTTTGGTCTGCTGATTTAGATATGTTTTATTTTTGTACAGGCTGCCTAGTTTTTTGTGTATATTTTTGATGGTTAGATTTATGTGCAAGTCAAACCTCAGTTTGTTGTCAGTTGTAACACCTAGTAATTTTGTGTGGGAATCTGGAGAGATAATGGTACCGTCACTAGAAGTAATATTGAAAGAGTCAGTGTCTATGTTGGATTTATTTGCTTTGAAGATTAGTCGTTTGGTCTTTTTTGGGTTCAGTAACAAGTTTTTACTGAGTCACCAGTGTTATTGAAGACCTGTTGGGTTGTGGAAAGGACTGTGTGGGGGTTGGTGGCTGAGCAGACTAAAGTTGAGTCGTCAGCATATTGTATGACTGTTGCATCTTGGGTGATCTTATTTAGATCATTGATGAATATTGAAAATAATAGAGGGCCTACGATTGATCCTTGTGGGACTCCAGTAGTAATAGGGAGCAGTGTGGAAGGTTTGTTATCCCATCTGACTGCTTGCTGTCTACCTATCAGGTAGTTTTGAAACCAGGCCAGTGAGTTAGTGGCTAGTCCAAGGTCAGAGAGGGACTGAAGAAGTTTGGGATGGTTGACCATGTCAAATGCTTTTGATAGGTCAAGAAATATGGCTGATGATAGTTTCCCCAGGTTAAGGTTCTGGTTTATTAGGTTGGTGAAAGAGAGGGTGGCAGTTGTCGTATTATGGGCTGGTCTAAATCCATGTTGGGAAGGTGTGAGAAGTTGTTCTTTTAGTAGGTATTGCATAAGTTGGTTTGAATGCATTTTCCTAGTAATTTGGCAAGCGGGGATAATATGGCAATGGGGCGATAGTTGGTCAGGTCTGTACAGGTTCCACCTTTGTGTAGTGGGGTGACATATGCTATTTTCCAGATTGTTGGTATTTTGCTTTCCTTAATTGATCTATTCAGGAGGACTGATATTGGATAGGCTAATTCGTTGGCAGCCATTTGTAGGTATTCGGCTGGAATATTGTCGGCAGCTAGGCTAGTTGGCTTGAGTTTACCTAGTATTCTTTTTATATAATCTGTGGGAATAGGTTCAAATTGGAAGGTGGTATTGGTAGCTGATTAAGGGTTGCTAGTAGTAGGTGATGTGGGTTGTTGGTGAACCAATTTTGAAATGGTTTCTATGAAATATTTATTGAAGGCTTCTGGAATTTCAGTGCTATCCTTTACAATGGTTGGTGTTGGTGTACTTGGTTTGCCGGGGTGGAGTAGTGTCTTTAGTCCTGCCTAGAGTTTTTGTGGGTTGTTTTGGTGTCTGCCCTGCAAATTTAGGAAGTAATTCCTTTTGTCTAATAGGATTTGTTTTTTGTTTTGTTTCTGAGTTTTTGGAATTCTTGTGTGGTTGCTATGATTTTATTGGCTCTCCATTGATGCCAGGCTCTATTTCTTTGGGATATCATGGTTCTAGTGGTCCTAGTGATCCAGGGGGCAATTTTAACTTTTTGTTTGCTTATGCATGGTGGGGCGTGGGCGTTTACAATGTTGAAAAAGGTAGTGTTAAATAGCTCAACTGCTTTGTCTAGTGGGAGGGTCTTCAGAAGATTCCAATTTTGGTATTGTAGTTCTAGTTTGAATTTTGTTATGTCAGAGTTTCTTTTGTTTCTAATGGTCCATGTTGGTGGTTCGGAGTTGGTGTGGGATTTGAGTTTTAGTAGGAAGGTGGGCTGGTGGTCGCTGAGGTTATCTGGTAGGACACCTGCATGATGGGGAGTATTGACATTGTTTATTAGGGTCCAGTCTAGGAGGCCTTCTTTGTTTTTATTATTGCCTAGCCTTGTACTGGTTTTAATGATTTGGGAGAAGTTGTACAAATTTATGGAGTTGGTGGGTGTGGAGCTTGAGTATGTATGCCAGTCTATGTTAAAGTCCCCTAGGATAATTGTTTCTTGGGGTATGTTTTGATTTGTCCAGTGTAAAAGGGCTTCTAGGGTAGAGATGTTGTTATCTGGTGGAATGTATCCTATTAAAATGTTTATAGGTTTTTTGTTGGTTAGTTCAAGTTTGGCTAGTAGTAGTTCTGAGGGCATTAGGAGGAGTATTGGAGGGTCAATACTAGTAACCTTTAGGTTGTTTTTATAAAGTAATGCTACCCCACCCCCTTTTTTGGAAAGTCTATCATTACGTAGTACATTATAGCCTGGGGGAAGGAATTTGCTGTTAGGAATAGTGGGTTTTAACCAGGTTTCGGTTAGGGATAGTAGAGCTGGGGAGTAGGTGTCTATTAGAGTATGCAGTAAATGTATTTTATTGTTAATGCTACATATATTTAAGTTAATGAAGAGTAGGGTATTATTTGGTCTGGAGATTAAGGTTGAGTTGTTGGATGTAGGTGGGGAGGAGTGGGAGTGAGTGCAGGGGTTTGGGCCTGGATTAATGGTGTATGTCACCTGCTAGTCTTAGCTGGTGACTGATATGGTAGAGAAGTTTTGATAGTTTTGAAAGAATGTGTATGTACTTGTGTGTGGAAAGTGATTTTGTGGTTGTTTTGATAAGTGTTTTGGATGCTACAAGGATTGGGTAGTTATGGTGGTTCCTTGTGGGTGTATGTAGGCTATAGTGTTTGTTGTGGGTGAAGTAGGTGGATGTATGTTCTGATGGAGTGGTGATGGTGTAGGGAAGAGAAATCTGATAAGATGTGTGGTGATAGGTTAGAGCTAGTATTGTAAGGATGATGGTGTTGATTGCATACATGCTGAGTGGTTGTAGTGCAATGTGAGTGGAGATTTGTGGGAGGAGTGAGTTAATTAGTGGGAGGTGTGTGTATTATTGAAGGTGGATATGATTGGTTGATGATGTTTATTGGGTAGTTGTTGTGATTAGTGTTGGGGGTAGTGGGAGGAGTGTATAGGTATAAGTATAGATGTAGTGGGGGTGGGTGAGATTTGGGGGTAGGGGAGTAGAGTGAGCCCGCAGGGCAAAAGGAGCGGGTAGAGACTGGAGAGTAAGAAGGCCAAGAGGAACAATCAATGAGTGTTGGTTGCAACAGGTAATTTACCTTGAGGATTGGTATAAAGTTAGGAGAAATAGTGCTAGTTAAATAGGAGGATGTTTAAAGGTTGACTATAAACAAAGAAGATTTTATGGGCTATTTAAGGAGCAAACTTTAGACTTAGGATAAGGGAGTAAGGTATTCTTACGAGTCAGGAATAGGCTTCTGAAAGTCAGGACAAGATAAGATAAGTCTGCCCCCTAGTGGACAATAGTAAACTACAGCCTGGGTAAAACTGGGAGAAAGTGTTTTAACATTCAAAAGATGGATATATAGTTAAGACTGCTTTCTTACATGGAGGCGATAATTATACTGATTACAGAGTAGGGAGGTAGTGTGGCTGCTGGCTTTCCTAGCTAGCGTACTTTGAAACCAACTAGATGTGTTATTACAAACATAGACTATGCTGCCAGTTAAAGTAGAGACACATACTTTCTTGCTCCCTTGTCTGGCAGAATACAGGAATAGGAGGCTCTATGTAGAGACTGCAGGGCTTTTGGACAGGGTCTTTATTCTTCTGATAGTTAGACTCTGAGATCTTGTGCAGAATGCGCTCAGGTTGGAGAGTTTCTTGCTCCTTTGTCTGGCAGAGTACATGAATAGTTGTCTGGCAGAGTACAGGAATAGGAGGCTCTATGTAGAGACCGCAGGGCTTTTGGACAGGGTCTTTATTCTTCTGATAGTTAGACTGTGAGTCCTTGTGCAGAATGCTCGGGTTGGAGAGTTTCTTGCTCCCTTGTCTGGCAGAGTACAGGAATAGGAGGCTCTATGTGGAGACTGCAGGGATTTTGGACAGGGTCTTTATTCTTCTGATAGTTAGACTCAGTCCTTGTGCAGAATACTCAGGTTGGAGAGTTTCTTGCTCCCTTGTCTGGCAGAGTACAGGAATAGGAGGCTCTATGTAGAGACTGCAGGGCTTTTGGACAGGGTCTTTATTCTTAAGATAGTTAGACTCTGAGTCCTTGTGCAGAATGCTCAGGTTGGAGAGCAGCCAAAGACACTAGATCCAGGATTGCACAGCAACTAAGGCTATATTTGTAATAAAGGTGGTGCCACAAGGACTTGGTGTTTAGCTCCTGCTGCACTAAGTGACTTTTTTGTATGTCGCTCTTGTTTTACTTGCTGTTTAGCTCCTGCTGCACTAAGTGATTTTTTTGTATATTACCCTTGTTTCACTTGGTGTTTAGCTCCTGCTGCACTAAGTGACTTTTTTGTATGTCGCTCTTGTTTTACTTGCTGTTTAGCTCCTGCTGCACTAAGTGATTTTTTGTATATTACCCTTGTTTTACTTGGTGTTTAGCTCCTGCTGCACTAAGTGATTTTTTTGTATGTCGCCCTTGTTTTACTTGGTGTTTAGCTCCTGCTGCACTAAGTTACTTTTTTGTATGTTGCCCTTGTTTTACTTGCTGTTTAGCTCCTGCTGCACTAAGTGATTTTTTTGTATGTCGCCCTTGTTTTACTTGGTGTTTAGCTCCTGCTGCACTAAGTGACTTTTTTGTATGTCGCCCTTGTTTTACTTGCTGTTTAGCTCCTGCTGCACTAAGTGATTTTTTTGCATATTACCCTTGTTTCACTTGCTGTTTAGCTCCTGCTGCACTAAGTGACTTTTTTGTATGTCGCCCTTGTTTTACTTGCTGTTTAGCTCCTGCTGCACTAAGTGATTTTTTTGTATGTTACCCTTGTTTCACTTGCTGTTTAGCTCCTGCTGCACTAAGTGATTTTTTTGCATATTACCCTTGTTTCACTTGCTGTTTAGCTCCTGCTGCACTAAGTGACTTTTTTGTATGTCGCCCTTGTTTTACTTGCTGTTTAGCTCCTGCTGCACTAAGTGATTTTTTTGCATATTACCCTTGTTTCACTTGCTGTTTAGCTCCTGCTGCACTAAGTGACTTTTTTGTATGTCGCCCTTGTTTTACTTGCTTTAGCTCCTGCTGCACTAAGTGATTTTTTTGTATGTTGCCCTTGTTTCACTTGGTGTTTAGCTCCTGCTGCACTAAGTGGCTTTTTTGTATGTCGCCCTTGTTTTACTTGCTGTTTAGCTCCTGCTGCACTAAGTGATTTTTTTGCATATTACCCTTGTTTCACTTGCTGTTTAGCTCCTGCTGCACTAAGTGATTTTTTTGCATATTACCCTTGTTTCACTTGCTGTTTAGCTCCTGCTGCACTAAGTGATTTTTTTGTGTGTTGCCCTTGTTTTACTTGGTGTTTAGCTCCTGCTGCACTAAGTGATTTTTTTGTATGTCGCCCTTGTTTTACTTGCTGTTTAGCTCCTGCTGCACTAAGTGATTTTTTTGTATGTCGCCCTTGTTTTACTTGCTGTTTAGCTCCTGCTGCACTAAGTGATTTTTTTGTATATTACCCTTGTTTCACTTGGTGTTTAGCTCCTGCTGCACTAAGTGATTTTTTTTGTATATTACCCTTGTTTCACTTGGTGTTTAGCTCCTGCTGCACTAAGTGATTTTTTTTGTATATTACCCTTGTTTTACTTGCTGTTTAGCTCCTGCTGCACTAAGTGATTTTTTTGTGTGTTGCCCTTGTTTTACTTGCTGTTTAGCTCCTGCTGCACTAAGTGATTTTTTTGTGTGTTGCCCTTGTTTTACTTGCTGTTTAGCTCCTGCTGCACTAAGTGATTTTTTTGTGTGTTGCCCTTGTTTTACTTGCTGTTTAGCTCCTGCTGCACTAAGTGATTTTTTTGTGTGTTGCCCTTGTTTTACTTGCTGTTTAGCTCCTGCTGCACTAAGTGACTTTTTTGTATGTCGCCCTTGTTTTACTTGGTGTTTAGCTCCTGCTGCACTAAGTGATTTTTTTGTATGTCGCCCTTGTTTTACTTGCTGTTTAGCTCCTGCTGCACTAAGTGATTTTTTTGTATGTTGCTCTTGTTTCACTTGCTGTTTAGCTCCTGCTGCACTAAGTGATTTTTTTGTATGTTGCTCTTGTTTCACTTGGTGTTTAGCTCCTGCTGCACTAAGTGATTTTTTTGTATGTCGCCCTTGTTTTACTTGCTGTTTAGCTCCTGCTGCACTAAGTGACTTTTTTGTATGTCGCCCTTGTTTTACTTGGTGTTTAGCTCCTGCTGCACTAAGTGATTTTTTTGTATGTCGCCCTTGTTTTACTTGCTGTTTAGCTCCTGCTGCACTAAGTGATTTTTTTGTATGTCGCCCTTGTTTTACTTGCTGTTTAGCTCCTGCTGCACTAAGTGATTTTTTTGTGTGTTGCCCTTGTTTTACTTGGTGTTTAGCTCCTGCTGCACTAAGTGACTTTTTTGTATGTCGCCCTTGTTTTACTTGCTGTTTAGCTCCTGCTGCACTAAGTGATTTTTTTGTGTGTTGCCCTTGTTTTACTTGCTGTTTAGCTCCTGCTGCACTAAGTGATTTTTTTGTGTGTTGCCCTTGTTTTACTTGCTGTTTAGCTCCTGCTGCACTAAGTGACTTTTTTGTATGTTGCCCTTGTTTCACTTGCTGTTTAGCTCCTGCTGCACTTGTACTGAGTTATATTTTACTTGTGGTACCAGAATGCATCATTTCATACTCTTGGCTTGGAGTTATTGGACACAATGAATGTTTTCTACATTTCTTGCTGTTTACTGAGGTTCTTCAAGTTTAATAAGATCATGAGATGCAAATGTATTTCCTTAATTGAAGGATATTTGAGGGCCTTTATCCCATCTCCCTTCTAATCAGTCGCTGCTTATCAGAACAACACATAGATTCTGTGTGAAAAATTGTACATATAATACCACTTCACAAAGGGGGTAACTCAGTAGAATTATTTAATTACCGCCCAATTGCCATCCTATCTCCCCTGTCTAAGATAATCAAAAAATGTATACATTCCCAAATGATGAGCTATCTCCTTACTAACAAACTGCTGTCCAACACCCAACATAGATTCTGTCTTAATCATAGTACTACCACAACCCTGATCAGTTTTACCAGTACCATAAGTCAGTACCGTAACAATGGCAACCTTGTCTCCACTGTCTTCCTAGATATCTCCAAGGCCTTTAGTACGGTCTCCCATCCCAAACTCCTTACCTCCCTGTCCAATCTTAATCTAAACCACTCCACTCTAGCCTGGTTTCAGGACTATCTGTCCAATTGCCAAAAAGCTGAAAAATGGGAAAACTTCCCATCTACCACCTTCCTGTGTCCATGGGGGTTATCCCAAGAATCCATCCTCGGCCCCCTCCTCTTTAACATATTTACCAACCAACTTCACAAACCTACCCAGCACGCCACACTAGTGCAGTACGCTGATGATTCCACCCTAATCTGTTCAGCCCATCACTCCGTCAACTCCAGAAATTGACACAAGAATCCTTCTCTGCCACTGAAACCTGGTTAGCCAACTCTCAGCTAATACTCAACCCCCCCAAAAATCCATCTAATGATATTCCATCCCATAAGAGCCCTAGACCCCGTTCCACCATTCACAATATATTCAGCTAATAACATCTGTATCACATAACACCAAACTACTAGGAGTTATCATAGATTAAAATATAAAATTCGATATCCATATTGCACAGACAATTAAAAAAAAAGTCCTCAGAAAACTCGGAACACTGTACAGATGCAGAAAATACCTCACCAACAACAGCAAACATACTGTCGCAAGAACCCACCTAATCTGCACACTTCTGTATGCCTCCCTATATTCATCAACCTAAATAAGGCAGACTTAAAGAAACTTGACACTTGCTACAATAAAATAGCCAAGTTTGCAATTGACTCTTCCTACAGTACACATCACTGCCAAGCTATCAAACAATTATCCTGGCTAGAACTACCCAACCTGCTCACCTACAACCAACTTTTAATAGCCCATCAAATCATTTATGATCCAAATAAAATTCCATCATTACATGGCCTGCTAAAAAGCTATTCCAACAACTGCCTAGTAAGATCCACCAACAAAGCATTGGTTGACATATCCAAAAATAAAAATAGCTCTGGTGACTCCCTCTACTCTTCCACTATTGCAGAAGTATGGAACTCTACCTCCCCCCCCCCCCCCGTAGATATTAGGTCCAAAGAAAACAAAAATAACTTCAAAAATTTCCTCTACACCCATTTAAACAGGTCTTGAATAAGCAGTTGCTCTGACCCTGGATAGCGTCTCATGTTAATCTTCTCTGCAAGCCTATAATCAGGACCCCTCTAGATACTGTTTTAAAATATCTTATCATTGTGTATTATTTTAATCATTGTAGGAATGTATCCAAATAACTGATTGCAATGCCGCCCGACTGTATTGTACATTTTCTCACATGATGTTATTTTACATTGTATAATTATTATATGCTTATGTTACAGTAGTGCATTAGTACATTGTAACAGCTCCTGTCTTCTGTACTGTATTTTAACAGCTTGTGTATTGTGTAATGTATTATCTTTCTGCTCTAATCTTTGTGGAGCTTTTATCCCTTGGCCTTCACTGAAAATAGGATCCATGCCCAGTCGGACTCTCCCGGTAAAAAGCACCAGTAATGAATTCACTAATGTCTGGTCAGATATTGATCTGTATCCAATAGAGAAAACTGTAAAGCAATTGAGACAAGAAGTGTCACTGTTAGAAGAGTGTTGAAGAGGGAACAGATGAGCAGAATTACTTAGAAAGACAGATGTAATAGGAGCAACAGGTATTATTAGAACAGACCAGGATCTGTCATACATTATTGCAAATAATAAACTAAATAGGCAGAAAAACTTAGAAGATGTGCAGATTAATAGAAAGGAGAAGTACAAAATAAGCAATTCATCGATGACTCAAAAAAGTTTTGTAGAGAATTGCGAAAAAAAGCAAAAGGAATAGAAACACCACTAAAAAAGAAGAAATAGACGCATTTTACAGAAATATCTATGAAGACCCTGTGGAACATAACAAAGATACTGAATGGATAGAAGATGTAAAAGAAAGAGTAAGACGTTCAAATGTACAGGATATGAAATGGGATGAAGTAACAGCCAGAAAAATTGGAAAAATATAAGAAAAGCTCCTAACTGGAAAACCCAAGGCCCAGATGCAGTACCTAACTCTGTCTAAAAGTATTAACATTGTTACATCCTGAATAAGAATTAATTATATGCACAACTCAAACAAACACCAACCTGATTAACAACAGAAAAAATGATGTTCCTCCTTAAGAGTGAACCTGCAAGCTATCTTAAAAACTGTAGACCAATAACTTGCCTTCTGACGATGCGTAAACTATACACTGGAATTGATGCTGCCAGAGTTTATAGTAATTTAGAAGAGAACTCAATTACGGCAATAGAACAAAAGGGTAACAAAACAAAGTTGTATGGAACAAAGGATCATTTGTTGTTAAATAAAGTCATAATAGAGAACTGTAAAAAGGGGAAGAATATAAGTATTATATAGATAAATTACAAAAAAGCATTTGACAGCATCCCACATTCATGGATAAAGGAGTGCTTACAGATGTATAAGACATACCCCATATTGATCAATTACATTACAGTGACCATGAAACAGTGGCAAACCACTCTGCAGCTAAGTCATGATAATGGACACAATTATTATCCCAGGGATAAACATTCAAAGGGGGATATTCCAGGATGACTGTTTGTCACCACTGCTCTTTTGTCTTGCTTTTAACCCATTAAGCTGTCTACTTAGCAGATCAGGTCATGGTTACAGTTTGGTTCCTAGACAACAACAAGTATAAAGGCTTTTTGTTTTCTTTTTGTGGATGATTTTAAGCTGTATAGCTCATCAGATGAGGGGCTGAAAGCACAACTGCAAGTGGTCAAACGTTTTCAGATGATACAAGAATGTTATTCGGTCCTGATAAATGTGCAAAGGCAACCTTTATAGCAGGAAAGCTCCAGAACCAAGAAAATATCGGGTCTATATTAGATAATCAAACGTTTGAAAGTTCGACTGTCATATGGTCAACACCATATGATCGAAATTTCAAAAGTTTGACTATCTAATAAAAAAGTTAACTACACAAAATACCTACCTGAACATTTTAAGCAGGAAGGCAAGCACCCCTGCACCCCCTAGTGCAGAAAAGGGAAATCTTCCCATTCCGCGCTGTATGGAGATCTTAGTTACAACATTCGAACATTCAAAAATCCGATCATATGGTGTCGACCATATGGCACTTGAAATTTTGAATGTTCGAACATTCAGTATAGACCCGAAAAAAATCAGTCTGGGACAAGAATATGATATAATAGAACTTTAGCAGGAAGGATGTGTAAATATTTGGGATTTGATGAAGGATTGACAACAAAACATGAACAAATGTGAACAAAACTCAGTAAGGAATATTTTAGAAGACTAAAATTAATACTGAGAACAGCCTTGACATCTATGAACAAAGTCCAAGCTGTAAACCAATTTGCTCTTCCTCTTCTGACTTAAGTTTTAGGGTGATTGACTGCACCAAAATGTATTGAATCAGTTGGATGGGAAAACAAGAAAAACAGATCTGCAGTCATAGGACTACATATATATCTGCTGTCCACATCAGAGCCAAACATAGTGAAAGTTTTGAAACATGAAGAAGAAAAACCTATGATGACTTGACTGCTTAGTTTAGCAGAAGCATGTCGGTGTCAAGCGGGAATGGAAACCAAACCAGAAGTAGACAAAAATCAGGCAGCAACTGAATGTGCTAAAAAAAACAAAAAAATAATATAAGGAGAGGGATCAGATGAGAAGGCAAGAAGTCTGGAAAAGGCATAAATATAGTTGGAAGTACAGAATACTCCTGGAACAACTTTGTGTCAATCAGGATCTGACTCAGGAATGTTAATGAGAGGGGAATTTAAACCAAAAGAGGAAAGGTTAATATTAGCAGCCCGTGATAGTGGACTATGCACACCTTGGTTTACAAAGCCCATTTAACATGGAGAAACAGACAAATGCAGGTTTTGTAAAGCAGAACAGGAAACAGTTGCACATCTTGCTGGGTGTGATACCCTAATGGCAGAGGGTTTGTATACTGAAAGGCATAATAATGTGACAAGATTGTTACATTAGTGATTGTGCAAACATTACAATAGTGAAGTAGCTAAGAAGCATTGGATCCACAAAGCATTATAGAGAGTAAAGTAGTTTATATCACATGGGGTCACCATTATCAATAGTTAAAAAAAGATGCGAGAAAACCAGATACAATAGTCCCTGAAAAGAAGACAAAAGTAGCACTGATCATTCAAGTTGCTACACCCAGTGATTATAGTGTTTTATGTACAGAGAGGCACAAAGTCATAAAATACCAGGATGTGCAGGCAGAAACAAGGGCAATGTGGAAGAAGGATACCCAGACAGTTGGATTAGTAGTAGGCGGAACGGGTCTTATGAAAAAGAATTTACAGCCTTATTTAGATATGATACTGATAGGTGTAACTCCATATGAACTGCAGAAGGCATCATTACTGGGCACATCACGGGTACTGCGAGGAGCTTTTTTGGCTAACATCAAAGATTGAAACAATACTAATTTCATGAACTTTAATCATCATACTTTGACTTAGGAATGGGGTGCATTTCCACCATGGTATTAGAAACCCAAAAGACTTGGAGAAATTAAAAATGGAGCCATTTTTAGATGTTGTAAAGAAATCATGATATGAGCTACCAAGGTCTTACTTCAGCAAATCTCAGCCACGTAACACCAGTCATGCTGGCACATCTTCATTTGTACCTTCACCCATGATTATAGTGAATCATAACCTCAGCCACAGAACACCAGCCACGCCAGCACATCTTCACTTGTGCGTTCACCCACGATTATAGTGAGTCATGCACTAGGGGTGGTGTGGTCCAAAATTTGCTTCCCTCATTGCCTCCATTTGCTTACTGTGCGACCTTAAGCATGTCACTTACTTAGAAAATGCTTTAGGAGAATTTGGAAACTGGGCTAAGCTTCTCATAAATGCATTGTAATTATATACATAAGTATGACCTCAGACTATACTGTTATTTCCATAAGGAATCCTAAAGTTCTAGGTACACACGTTAATGTATTAGACTCTATAGTTAGACACAATAATGCTCCACTTTCCAGATTGTGAAAATACAAGATCATGCCAGTTGTCTCTCTGATGCCAGGACTTCAGAAATTACCAGAGCCGTTAGGTCTTTCCTGCTCCATGTATTGAGTATGCTGTTATGATTGCTGACAGCAAGGTAAGTGACATTAGATGCTCTATCTTGAAGGATAGACAGGGAGATATAGTTGAGCTCTATATTCATGTGTCTTACGTCAGCAGAATATTGCCTTCTTCAAGAAAAAATGTCACAATTGCAAAAACAATAATTGATTTCAACAATCTCCTTATTAACTGGTGTCATTTCAGGATGACTCATTATGTGGCAGCATGGGAGGTTATGACTGACAAGTCCAACTGCTTTATGAGTGATGTAGTTCTGTAAGTTTTGTGCTTCTGTCACCTCAGGGAATCCATATATTGTCTAAGACTTTTTCTGACTCTATAGTGCCATATTTAGGCAAACCTCACTTGTTAGACATTCCAGCCTTACAGTTCCATATCCATTCTACATTAAGGTGGCTCTGCTTGGAGTTAGGAAACTGAACAGTAAGTTGAAAGCTTTCTTGTCACTCAAGCATATTCATGTGTGTGTTATACAAAGCTGGTTTCCCTGGTAATGCTACCTTTATAACAGGGTGTGACTCCTCTCTCTCTCGCTCTTTCAGACCATGAGAGGCAATTGGAGAACATCCATTTTTATCTATTTAAATAAATATTCATACCTGCCAAATGCCTGCAGATTATGGATTTGAATTCCTTGACATCTTGGTTATTATTTGATAAAGATCATTTACCACATCAATGCCACCTATAAATTTCCTTCACTTTTGTGAGTATGGTGGCATATTTAGCAGCAAATCCCTGTGATGGTAATGTAGGAAGGATAATCATTGTAACAGGAGGACAGGAGGATTTAACAAACATTTCCCCACCATCAGGTCAGAAAGCATGTCTGCTGGGATCTTAAATGCATAATTAGGAAGAGCAAGGTGTATTATAAATTGAAAGCAGCAAGCTCTTTGAAAGATAGTTAGGCGCCTTTTTCAACCATAGTAGTAGTATTGGATATGCCAACTACTAATCTCGACTTAAAATGAACAGCAGTACCCCTTCTGATACCAGATCCATTTCAAATGTCCTGAATGAGAAATATAACCCAAATGTTTCCCTCTCCTTACACATAAATATCCACTTCCTTGACTCTAGCAATGCACTTCCTATTATCAGTATGGCCCATATGCTACATTCTATTACCAAACAAAAAAAATAACAGCTGTCTGGAGTCAGACAATGTGCCGTACTGGGCCATACTCCATTGTTAGCACAAAGGTCGTTATTACTGACCCCCCCCACCCCACTCAAGGTTTTTAGAGTCATCCTTCCCTCAGGGTATAGGCCTGAACTGTTGCAAACAGTGTTTGTGGTGCTCTTCCTAAGGACATTTTTGTAATTGATCCTGGTAATTATTGTCCCATTAGCCTCACTGCTTGTATTTTCTAAAAAAGCAAAATACTGAAAGGAGACCACGGACTGCAGGGTATACTGTAAGCACTTTTATTCCTTTAATTAATTATCACAGAACTTCATCAGACATCAAACCATGAGAACTTCCCTCTTTTTATACATCAGCTTAACCAATCACAATAATCCAGTAATTTAATCAAGACAAACACATTAAAAACGTGTGTAACACAGTACTACCTTTAAATAAAACATATACAAAATACAAAATAGTAATCCTATCATAAATATGTATTTTTTATCCTGTATTTTTGTATTTACTAAAAACTACTAAAGAACTATTAAACTATTAAATGTGGCTGTCAATGGAAACATAGAAATCCACCACAATAAAAAAGTTTGAAAAAATACTAATAACCACTGAACTATTAAATGTTAAAAATCAAGTATTAACCCTCCCCCACCCACTCATGTAACCATCTCGTAAATGTTATCACCTTTTAAAGTACGTAATCTACTAATGGAAGTATTACTATTAACACCAGGGGGTTGAGTGGCATTTAATAATATTTGCCAAAAATGTTCTCTGTACTCCAAAAAGGAAGACCAATTCCCACCTCTTTCGTTTTTGTTAACCTTCTCCAACACACAAAAACAAATTTCTTAAAACTAACACAATTCACTGAATGTTTATATAGGGCATTAAAATTATCTTTCCTTTTGATAGCGTAATTATGTTGGTATATCCTTTTCCTAACCTAATTTTTTTTTTCCCACATAGAAGGCAGTACGTGACAGACAAATTGCTATGTATACCACCCCTCTAGTGTTACAATCAAAGTGACCTCTTATCGGCAAAACTTTTTTGTATTGCCCAACAACCAGATAATTTTTTCATAAATAAGTCTACACTCCTTACAACAACCACATTTACTCATTCTCCCATTAAGGACCCTGGTTCTCATCAAATTTTTGCTTTTCTCAAAAATATCTTTCATGTTACTATTTCTCCTATGTACAAGTCTAGGGGTATTACCCGACTTCATTATTAAATCAAAGGCCCAAACACCCCATACCAATTCTTTTCAATAATACTTTTTAATTCCATGGAGTGCTGGTCAAATGTTAAACCACAGTTCATAGTGCTTTTAAAGTGGTCATTTTTTATTGTATTACCACTATCTAGATTTTTTAATATAGGAGCATATATTGTAGTTCTGTGTCTAAGAACCAGAGTGTCCTGTTGTTCTAGTAAATGTTTGGGATATTTCCTACTCAAAAACATTTCTTTTAGCATATTTAATTCCCTTCTTAAAAATTCGTCATCTGTCTTTAGCCTAGAGAGTCTTACAATCTGGCCTTTCACTAAATTCTTTTTTTCCCAATATGGATGGTTACTCTCAAAGTGTAAAAACTGTTAGAATATGTGTTTTTTCTAACAATCGTTGCTTCCTGGCAGTGCAAGTCTGAATTTTTATACAAGTGAGTATCCAAATAATCACAACTATCTGGATTCACACTGTAAGTGAATGACAAAAAAGATGTAGCATCATTCAAATAATAAATTTAGGAATTTCTCTTACGTCATCATCCCATAAAATCAAAATGTCATCCAAAAATCTAAAGTACTTATAAATAGATTTGTTGCACACAGTTTCAAAAATAAATTTTGTCTGCCATACCCATAATACAATATTCACAAATGTTGGGGCCGATGATTGGATGGGAAATAGGAAATTTACCCTGGGGATCACCTCTGTGGCTCTGCTTGACAGTGGCATAGGAAAATAATTTTCCTGGGTGGCAAAAGCCAGGGTACCTTTTTGACTGGGCTTGTATAGGCCCCAGGGCTGATAGCCTAGTACCTACCTATGAACCTACCTATGATGCTCCCATCGCCACTCCTTTGATTAATTTAAAATATTTCCCCTGAAACCATACATAATTGTTCTTTGACACTATTTCCATAAACAGTGTTAACACAAATAAAATCCTGAGATAATCTAGAACTGATGTCAGAGCTTCATTAAAATATTCTAACCCTTCATCCTGGAGAACAGACGTAAATAAATCTTTAACATCAATACTAAGAAAAATAATATTTTCTTTATATTCACAGTGAGAAAGACATTTCAAGAAGTGCCAGGAGTCTTTAATCACATGTACCTTAGAGTAAAAAAATTCCTTTAGGTGGTAGTCCACAAGTTTAGCCAGAGGATCTGTTTTTGAACCTCTAGAAGCTACAATGGGTCTCATTGGTGGATCATCAATAGGTTTGTGTATTTTCAGGATCCCAAAAAATGAGGGGGGTTAAAGGGTTACATACTTTCAAATAATCTATCTCTTGGTGTGAAATTATATTCCAGAAACAGTTCTTCCAATAACAAGTCAATCTTGTAATTACTAATATTGGCTTCATTTAATGACGCAGTCAGAAAAAATGCACTGTTGTAAAGAAATTTAAGCATTTGTTCAGTATAAAGGTGTTGATCCATTATAACAACCCCACCTCCTTTATCCGGTTTCATACTTCTGATAGATTATTTACCAATTCTGACATCACTTTACGTTCTTCATATGTCCTTTCTTTTTATTGTTATACATCGCTCTAATATCCATCTGACATAATTTATCAAATAATGCCACAGAAGGCAATGGAAGTGGGTTGTAAGTACGGCTTCTAAAGAGTCCTGCAAATCAGAATTTTCAACACCTTGTTCATATTCTAACATCAATTTCAGGGTGATGTTCTTTGCAAATAACTTAATGTCCAGAATATTTTCAACCATATTCTCACCTCTGTATGGTATATAGTTGAAACCTCTTGAAAACAATGCAGCATGTTGTTCTATTACAATATCAATATAATATTTTTAATCCATCAAATTCAACCACTATATTGTTTAAATAACAGTTATTTTCCATTACCATTGGTAATATTGTACGATCGTCCCACTCCTCACAGGATGACCCCTCTGCTGCTATTGGTTGCTCGATATTTGCCTCCCAGGAACACGATCCTCCTGTCGATGATGCTGTCTCTGTGTCTTGATTTTCAGTTCAGCTGATCTCCTCAGAGGAGGAGTTTAGTAGCCCTACTGAAAATTTGAGACCTCTTCTTCATAAAACACTTTCTGTGGATTACCCGCATTTAACTCTTGTTCAACAATTCTCTCATGTGTTTCAACAAAAGACATTCTATTCTCTGGATGGCCCTTTGGTATAGGATAACCAGTTTTATTTTGATATTCTTCATGGTCTCAGATAAACTTCTTCTTCTTCCTTTTCTTAATAGATTCCACATGCTGTTCAACCCAGTTAAATACAGATTTATAAAAGTCCTCGTATGCCAAAAATAATGTATCGGTAGAGATCTCACATTGTAGTACAAGAATGTCTTCCTTCAAACTTGCCAAAGTCTGTTGATTGTCCCTAATTAAAAGACGCATAAAATCCAGCCCCATTCTATAAAATAATTTCACCAGTTCGTTATGTAAAAGTGAATCACTCTGTAAGTTGTTAGAGAACTTAAATATCCTCAGCCCCTTCAGTACTCTTTGCACTTTAATGCAGTCTTCGAGGAAAGTGATAACTAATTGTAGCCCTCTATATTTCTTAAGTAATTTCTCCAGTTTATATAGTTTTTGTTTCAAATTATGCCCAGTATCTCCATTAGGGTCTCCACTTTGTCTTAATCCTTCACCTTTTAATGAAAAACCTTCATTAAGTCACTGTGAAAACTCATTACTGTTAATGGGACAACATACACTGGTCACCAGTGGTAGATTACCATTTGAAGAATTCTGCCCAATCATCACACTTCCTCAGGACAACATTTCCCAGTACACTGTATTGTGCTGTGTGGAGTTAACGTTCATTTGATTCCAAACTTTATTATTGTTTGGTGCCTTTAGAAGACCAAAACTTTCTCTTTCTTTAGCCAGAACCATATCAATCTTAGCATTAGCTTGGGACATTAAGGAAATAAGCTGCTTTAAACTTACGCCGTTGTCAGTTAATGAAACCTGAGTGTCTGGCATCACATCCGTTTCCATGACAGTCAATTAAATCCACAAACTGAAAAAGTGAATGTTATAAAACCAATTGATGGAAGTGATGGTAACTAAAATCCAAAACGAACCACTGCCATCCAAAGTCAAGTGCAGCCCACACATTCCTAGCCAGTATAATGGAATATCGAGTACAATAAAAACGTTTGAAAACAATACTAATAACCACTGATGTGTTTTTTTATGTTTATGTGTATATTGTGGTGGATTTCTATGTTTCTATTGACAGCCACATTTAATAGTTTAATAGTTCTTTAGTAGTTTTTAGTAAATACAAAAATACAGGATAAAAAATACATATTTATGTTAGGATTAATATTTTGTATTTTGTACGTTTTATTTAAAGGTAGCACTGTGTTACACACGTTTTCAATGTGTTTGTCTTGATTAAATTACTGTATTATTGTGATAGGTTAATCTGATGTATAAAAAGAGGGAAGTTCTCATGGTTTGATGTGAAGTTCTTTGTTAAAGGAACGAAAGCGCTTACAGTATACCCTGCAGTTCGTGGTCTTCTTTCAGTATTTTGTGTTTTGGATTACTGATAATTTGGCTGTGGTTTATGCTTGTATTTTCTGTAACATCCTGGAGCAGAACTTAATCTCTTTGATAGCGAACCAGAATGGTTTTGTGAAGGGTAGGACATACTTGCTTAATGTGGTTGACTTTTTGAGCAGGTGATTGTTGGGGTCATTCTGTCCGTGCCTTGTTAAAGCACTTGTGATTCCCTATGGAGAAGTCGTGGTTACATCTAAGTTGGTAAGTGTATCAGCCTACATTACCTCAGTGGATTAACTGGCTCTCTGAATGTACACAAAGGGTAAAGGTTGGAGGGACCTCCTCATGTAATGTCACAAGTGCAGTCCATCAGGGCTGTGTGCGGAGTCCCTTTCTCTTTGGTAATCTACTTCTCTGATGTAAAGACACGCCCAAGGTTTTTGCATGACCAGTTTTGCAGATGACTGTAAATTAGGTGTCATTATTGACTTATCCTCCAAGAAAGGCTAAATAATGTCAGCACTAGGTGTTCTGACCATGACCTTACATGTACTGCAAACAATGTAGCATAGTTACATTAGGAAGCAACTCTTTCAAAGTGATTATCATAAAATCCTGTTTAAACAGTTAACTCCTACTGATGGCTCTAGGCATCAAATTTTGCCTGTTCATATTTGCATCAATAATTCAAAAAACATGCTATGTACAAGGTTTTAAAAGATTTCATGTTAAAGCTCACACAATGGCAAACTCAACAGCATTAATATTTGACCTCAGTCTAGTACAGCTAAATAGATATTAACTGCTGTTTTTATTACATTAATTTATATAGATATAATTTTCACATTGTTCTAAATATCTCAACAACCAAGTAACACAGATAGAACTACTTAGCCTCATGTGAACGCTCACAGCTAGATGAATAAAATGCTGCTGATAAATAAATAAATTACATTAAGGAATTCTTTTTCACTGATCAGCGAATTATCTAAGATTTATTATCTAGATCAAAAAAGGTCTCATTCCACCTATATTTCCCTTTATTAGGCTAATCATTTAAATGTAATGCTGCATATCTCCAGGTAGTTTGCTGTGGTCGTATAATGGTTAGTACTGTGTGTTGTGGCTGCAGCAAACACAGTTCTAATCTGAATTATGGCAGTATGTAAAAGTGTGGTTGGTTCACTTTCCTTCCACAAATTCAGACTATCAGCTACACAGACAAGGACTAAAGTTGGTGGAGGCTCAATCTATATTGGCAACAAGCATAACTCTAGGTTGGTTAAACAGGACGATGCCCTGGAATTTATCCACATGCAAATCACCATAGACAAAGCTCAATACCATATCCTAGCAAGCTATAGGTTACCCTGTATGTCTCTAGAATCTCATAGCTCGTACTTGGACATACTGGAAGCACTCACCATTAAACCAAATACCCTGTTCATGGGTGACTTTTAATCTGATGTTGTCAATCTTCATTCATTCTTGATGAATGGGGACTCGGTTCCGATCCTAGGAACCTGTTCGCCATTTTACAGTTAGTGCCAGCCAAAAAACTCTCGAGCTGTACCCACAATGCCCCTCTCTCCATTACCTCAGATCTTGTTTGCCGCTCTGTCAGCAAGACGCATCAATCGTTGCTCTCAATTAAGTTCTTTAAAATTCCTTTTTTCTGTTGTAAAATAGATATTTTCTACCTATCTTTTATAACCTGGACTACCACGAGTGTCTGAATACTCTACCTGTTATCCTTCTTACCCTTGTTATTGTGATTACCCCCCCACTTTTATTACCTCTTGAGGTATTTCTCTGTACCATCACTGGGGCTTTCTTTCCCTTCCTTTATAATTACTGTTTTTGGTATTCTTATCTGCCATAGTTGGTAGCTTTTTCTATCTATCCTTAGAGTATGTGTTGTTAGTGCTTGTGTCTCATCAATGCAAGATGGCAGAAAAACAAAAAGGCACTTCTGGGTTCAAACACTGCCAAAACCAAACAGAAACGTTCGCTGTAGAGAACCAAATAAGGGTCCAGACCGAGGCTGCTGCCAAAAGTGAATTGTTTAATGTTCCAAAAGCACTGGACATACAAGAAACACTGGTACTAACGCTTTACACACAGAAAGTACGTTTTCGAAAATCTTCATCAGATAGCAAACACCAAGATGTAAATCTGTGGATCATTTTATGTTGGTAAAATAGAGAGAAAGCTTAAATTAAGAATATATGAACACTTTTATGAAATTAGTAAGCACAACATGAATAATGCACTTTTCAAACACACTTTAACTTGCCCACAAGCCTCCTTTGTTTTTTTCGTAATTGAAACAGTGGCTAGAGAAATTAGGGGGGGTATGTGGGAGACTAAACTTGAATACAGAGAGTTATTATGGCAAATTATATTGGAAGCTAACAGAAACCCCTGTTTAAATGATATGATATCCATCCTTCCAGTTTTAAAATTAAGGAGTGCTAAACTATAAACTTCCACTAGAGGGTAGTACAGGATTACAAATGGTTCAAAATGACTTTTTTTTTAAAAAAAAATTTTAATCCATTAACTAATTTTTATGTGTATAAAATAGATTTTATATTATATATTCATTTTATGGTAAAGATTTTAGTATCTAAATACAAACTTTTATTTTTATAAACTTGTGTATTGTTGTTGAAGTGATAAGGAAATTACATTTGAAAAGTTTATAACTTTTAATTAATTCACATTTTAATTGAATCATTGATAGGTTCATACTAGGCTAACTGCCCTTGCGAGCCATTTTAAGCCCAGCCAATTATCTTTTGTGAGACTCAAACCCTGCACCTTGTGTTTGTCCTAACCCTATTGCTATGAATTCATTGGTGCATTCATTCAAACTGATGTATTTAATTGTAATGTTACCCAGGCTTGGTGTTTGCTATCTGATGAAGATTTTCGAAAACGTACTTTCTGTGTGTAAAGCGTTAGTACCAGTGTTTCTTGTATGTCCAGTGCTTTTGGAACATTAAACAATTCACTTTTGGCAGCAGTCTCGGTCTGGACCCTTATTTGGTTCTCTACAGCGAATGTTTTTGTTTGGTTTTGGTGTTCTTTTTGTTCGCTTTCCATCTCTGAGGTTTGGTTCAAACAGTGCCAAGACTGTGGAAGAAGGATGCCCAGTTCTGATGGGCATCCTTCCTGTGTTTATTGTCTAGGAGCTTCTCACCTAGATCTTAATTGTGACACCTGCCAGACCTTTATTCATCAGGCCTTGGTCGAGCATCAAAACAACCTCATTTTAAAGGGCTTATTAAAGACCTCTTTCAGCAAAGCCTTGTTCAAAGCTGACACTTCAAAATCTGACACTTCCAAAAAAAGAAGAGTCACTCACTGCCTGCGTCTCCCACACCACCAGTGGCCCCAAAATATAAGACTCTGGTTCCGACTACCTCATCAGAACTGAAAGCTAAGATACCTAAACTCAAGTCCAAGACTTCTCTGCACCAGTTACTACTATGGTGCCTTCGGCACCAACATCTGCACTGGCATCTTTGCTTTCCGGTTCGGTACTGACCTCTCCTACAGCGCCAGCGCCTCAGCAGGCTTTGCCACCCCTTCGGTGCTGATACCAGAACAGGTTCTTTCCAGGACAAAGTATTCACCATCCATAGACCTCTTTGGTGGCCAGTTGCCCTGTCCTTTCCTGGAATGACCCAAGTCCCCTTCAGGTTTTTCAGTTTTATCCTCCAGGAGTCTCTCCGAGGTAGACATCATGAGATTGGTGGATCAGCTGTTTGCCAGAGGTATCCCTGCCCCTTCCCAGGCCCCTCTCTCTTCTGGAGTTGGGGTATCTTCTCCAAGGACTCCTACACTGTCTCCTCCTCTCACTTTCACTGAAGCTTCAGAGCCTGGCACTTAGATCCCCCTGATGGCAGCTGCCTCAGTGCCATTGGGCATCCCTTCGTCAGCAGCGAATTTGGCTCTGACTTCTTCGGTTCCCTCCTCAGAATCGATAGATTCTTGGGTCCAAGACTTGGCTGCTGGTTCTGAGGGTCTTGGGTCAGCTCCTGTTTTTAATGCAGAGCCGACCTTGGCTCTTGGGACTTTGTCGGTTGTGGGTCTTTCCCCGGCTCCTGCTATGGAAGGCGGGCTGTCAGAGTGGGGTGTGACATTGGTTCTGAGGTGGTCTTTCTCAGTTCTGGACTCCCACTCCTTTGTGGGGGGGCCCTGCCTTCCAGGTTATGGAGAGAGCTTTAGCCTCTGCAGGCTCTCAGCTGGTTCGTCCTGCATCAGAGTGTCATATTACCATATCATCTGGTCCAGAGCGGACACTAACCCCACAACAGGACAGCTAGCACCAAAGTTCAAGTTACCTCTGCACAGGGCCCTTCTTCTTCGGAGTCTTCCTAGAGATCCCCAGTGAGGAACCCTCCTGTAAGAAGATGTGCAAGAGGAAGCACCTAGATTCCTTGGAAGAATCTGTCACCAAGGACACGAATTTCGATGAAGAGGAAGGTTCACCCTGGTCACCCCCTGAAGATGTCTACTTTGGAGACATCCTAGAGATCCTCAAGCAGAGGGGTAACTGGAAGCCCCAAGACCAGCTCTTGGAGGAACCTGTTTACTTGCAAGCATATGGTGCTCGATCATCTACTTCCTGGATGACCCCACCCACTGACAATCGTATTAAGTTGATTATGCAGCGGGCTTCAAGGCCCCTGATTCCATAGAGCCTATTCCCAGGAGACCAGACAAAATTCTCTCTTCACTGGAGGACCACCAATACTGGGCCAAGGGTTTAGCAGTAGATACCATAGTAGCGGTGGCTGCCACCAAGAAGGAACTTGCTGATGAGACTCCTGCTGTACATCCTCCTACCGGGGAATCTAGGACGATGGACAGATTTGGAAAGTGGGTCTATGCTTCATCAACCTTTGCACTCAGGTCTTTGAACTTTATGGCACACTTTACTAAACTCCAGAGAGATCTGATTAAGGAGTTATCAGAAACTCTCATTGGAGCTGTGTCTAACAAGGTGCAGGCTAATGTCGCCTCTCAACTAGACATCCTGGAGTCTATATCAAACTCATCCATGCAGCTTATTGCACACGCAGCTGAAGGCATGACCATAGCAGAGGGTTCCAGTATTGCCATAAGGCACCATACCTGGATGTGCTTGTGTGAATTCATGGAGCCCTTCAAGTCTTCCTTCGTCAATGCTGCTTTTGACAGATCATCTTTGTTTGGCCCCAAGGTGAAGGACACAATAGCCAGGTTTGAAAAGGATGGAAAGACCCTGGCTGATATGGGCATTCATTTTTTGACTCTTCAGCAATTCTACTCCAGGAATTAGAGGAGTGGAAAGATGTGGTTCAAAAAGCCCCAAAGGCCTTTCCAGGACACACGGCGGCGGCTCCCCTTGAGGCAGAGGTGGGAGCTCAGATGGAAGACATCGATCACAAGGCAGAGGTGGCCCGCAAAACCAGGGTTCCAGAGACTCCTTCTCTGGACAACTCTTCCAGCGCTTTTGAAAGGAAGCCCAATTGCTTACCTCTAAAAGCAGTCGAGGGAGACTCTAACTGCACTCGACAGCCTGGCTACAAATAACCTCTGATACTTGGGTGCAGACAATCATTACCAGATGTTGTAATATTCCCTTCTCCCTTATCCCGAGATCTCTGAGAAAAATCCCTGATATTCCACTGAATCAAAGGGATCAAGCAGCCATAGAGGTTCAAAAGTTGCTAGAAAATAGTCATCCAAGAAGTCCTACCAAACCATATAATATCCTGATTTTACTCCCGGTTCTTTTTAGTGCCGAAGAAGACAGGAGACAGGAGACTGGAGGCCAATATTGGACCTCAGCCTTCTGAACAACTTTGTTCAGCAGACAAAATTCCGGATGGTCACGGTTCAGTCTTTTCTTCCCTTTCTAGGGGAAAACAATTGGATGTGTTCTATAGACCTTCAAGATGTGTATTACCACATAAAGATGGACAAATGCTCAAGAACGTTTCTTTGCTTTTGTCTAGGGACCAGTCATTACCATTTCAGAGCGCTTCCCTTTGGCCTCATCACACCCCCAGAGTGTTCACCAAATGCATGGCAGCAGTCACGGCTCATGTCAGATTACACGGATTCTGGATTTATGTATTTTATTTTATTTATTTTCATTTGTTAACCAAGTAGTGTCCGACTGGGCCCTAGGGCCCGTTTTCAGCGGAGACCTGGGGAGAAAAGCTCCAAAGCAAATAACAAAAAATGTTTGTATAAAAGACTTTACCACAAGCAAGGGAAACTTAATAAGCATAAAAAGAATAAAATAGCATGTACATATCCTAAATTAATAGTATGTTAAAACTTACACCAGTATATACAGAAGGATTCAGAGTACAAACATTATTCATATATGAATTGTAGCATCAGAGATATGCACCGAGATTTTAAACACTGTGTAGAAATGACTAGTAAAGAGAAACAATTTATGGTGTCCTCGTTCATTGTGCATTTAAGTGTACATAATTAGCAAAGTTGCTATGCAGGAATAGTGAGAGAGTTAATAGCTGCATTGAGAAGGATGAAAGAAAGGAGAGGAAAATTGGGAGGGAGGGTGTATCAACTTGGAGACTAGCATGGGCAGATCCAACTGGATTTGAGATGTTCTCTGGTTTTGGTGTTAAAGGAGGAATAGTTTGGAGAATTTTGAATGTATTGGGGGAGAGCATTGCAGGCTTTAGCTATTTTATTTGAGTAGAGACCGTCACCATGATAGTTATGGTTCTGGGTTATTTTTAGTAACCGTCTGTCAGAAGATCTGAGGGACCTAGTCTTGACTTGAGGTAGAACTAGGGTGGAAAGTGCAGGACATTGATTAGGGTTTTGTAATACTTGATATGTGAAGGTAAGCTGGTTGAGAGTCAGTAGGTTGGGAAGTTCAAGCCAATTTAGTTGCTGGAAGGAAGAACAGTGATGAGGTGTGTATCGATGAGTGCTAGCGAATTTTGCAGTTTTATGGTAGCAGGATGATAGGTTGTTTAAATCAGTTTTGCTCAGGTTAGTAAATATGTGTGAACAGTAGAGAATGGTAGACAGGAGCTGGGATCTAGCAGTGGCTAGTCTAGCTTGGTTAGTCAGGAAGGGTTTGGCTCAGTAGAGCGACCTAAGTTTGGCATGGACTTTTTTGACTGTCTGGGAAATGTATATGTTAAATTTCAGCCTGTCATCTATAGTTACACCTAGGAGTTTGGTATGGTTTGTGGGTTCAATTTTAGTTCCATTTCAGGAGTGAATAAAGAAGGGGAGATGTGGGTGGATTGGTTGTTTTATTTGTGAAAAGCATACGTTTGGTCTTGTTTGGGTTTAGAATGAGCTGGTCGTTTGATAGGTAGGTTTCTGTTTCCTGAAATGATTTTTGAGTCTTGCTTTGAACTTCTTGGAGAGTTGGGGCAGAGCAGATAAGGGATGTGTCGTCTGCGCATTGTATGATTGTGGCAAGTTGTTTCATTTTCTAGACTACTGGCTCCTCACTGCCCCTACCTAGCAAATGCTGCTGCAAGCCACAGACTTCATCATACACTTGTTCAGTGCTCAGAGCATAACAGTAAACTATGAAAATTCACAGCTGTTTCCCACTCAAGACCTAGAATTCATAGGAGCCTGCCTCAACACAGTTTCGTGTATAGCGTCTCTATCCTTTCATAGGCTCCAAAATATAAGTTCTCAAGTACAGCTCATTCTGGTTAAAAACAAAGTGCCCATTCTACTTTCTCCAAGCCCTAGGATCTATGGTGGCAGCCATCATCCTAGTCCCCTTGGCGAGATTTCACATGTGGATACTTCAATGGCTTCTGGCCTCCCAATGGTCCATTCTTTCTCATCCAATGACTCACCCAATCTAAATTACAGGACATTTCAAAAATTATCTATTCTGATGGATGCAGTCAGAAGAAATCTTAATGGGCTGTCCCTTTGTTTCCCCATAGCCCATGGCCATAGTGACCACAAATGCCTCCCAGATGCGGGGAGGGGGGCATTGTATGGGAAGAACAGTCCAAGGCAGTTGGTCTCCACAAGAGGCCAACTTGCACATCAACCAAAACCAGAAACTGGAAAAAGTACACGGACCAAAAACTTAAATGTTTAATCCAAAAGCCAAAGACACATTAACATCTCCTTTTTACATAGTACGTTTTTGTCTTCCAAGCCAGAAAGACTTCATCAACTTGCACATCACTGTCCTGGAGATGAGAGCAGTGCTGCTAGCACTGCAAACCTTTCAATCTGCTCTTCTTCTGGGAACAGTTACGATCCAGTCAAACATGTCCATGGTGTGGTATATCAACAAGCAAGGGTGAACCAAATCCTACCTCCTTTGCTGGGAAGCTGTTAAAGTGTGGCAATGGGTGATATCTTCCAACCACTTTCTTGTGGCAATGCTTATCTCAGAGAATTCCACCGTGATAGCAGACACATTATACTGCCTCACGAGTGGTCTCTCAATCCCAGAGTGGTGAAGGAAATCTTTTGCCGATGGGGCCAGCCTTGCTGTGATCTCTTTGCTTCCCCATTGAACAAGTGCAGCAGCTATTTTACCCTAGTTCCCCCTTGGGGGGGGGTGGGGGAGTCCTCAAGAGATGCTCTTCTTCTCAATTGGCCCTCGGGTCTTCTTTATGCTTTTCCCCCATTTTCTCTCATACCCCTCTTCCTTAAGAAAGCCCAAAGCTTGTGAAGCAAAGTCATTCTCATTGCTCCCTTTTGGTCCAGGCAAATTTTGTTTCCCTTTATATGACCTCACTTGATTCACCAACCGTGGACTCTGGACCCAGTTCCAGACCTGCTTTCTCAACCCCAGGGGCTAGTGTACCCTGATCTGCACTCTCGCAAGCTCACAGCTTGGTTCCTCCAATTCTGTTAATTGCCAGGCAGAATAACATATCTTCCCCAGTACAAAAGATTGTTCTGGCCTTCCACCAGGAGACTGTACTCCAGTAAATGGAAGAGATTTTTGGTTTGGGGCTCTGAAAACAGTTTAGATCCAGTTTCGGCACCTGTAGAAAAAGTTTTGCAATTTTTAGCCACTCTGTTTGACCAAGAAGCTTCAGCTTCCATCATTGGAGTCCAGCTAGCAGCCATTTCCAATTTTCACAATGGTTTTTAAGACCATTCTCTAATTTCCCATCACCTCTGCAAGGTTTTTCTCAAAGGTGCCTTACAACTAACCCCCCCCCCGTCCAAAGATCCTGTAGCTCTGAGGGATCTCACTTTAGTTTTGCAAACTTTATTACTACCTCCCCTTGAGCCAGCAGCTACTTGCCATCTTAAACTCCTTTCCTGGAAAACTCTTTATCTAGTAGCCATCACTTCTGCCAGAAGCATCTCTGAGGTCCAGGCATTATGTGCAAAGTCCCCGTATATCATATTTAATAAAGACAAGGTGTCTTTGAGAATTAATACTTCCTTCCTAAGGTGATGTCTGAATCCAATATTAATCAGACTATTGAATTACCAGTTTTCTTTCCCAAGTTTTCCAACAAAGATGAATATTGCTTCCACTTACTGGACATTCCCAGGCAATTGCATTTTTACCTGAACAGGAATAAAGAGTGCAGGAAATCAGATCAACCGTTCATTTCCTTTTCTGGTCCAAAGGTCAGATAAGCTGTTTCGAAAGTGGCCTTAACAAAATGGCTGAGAGATTGTGTCACCTTTATTTAAGTACATACCAACTATAAGTTACCTGTGCCTGTTAAAGCGCATTCAACTAGATCAGTTGCCACTTCAGCAGTTTTTCATTCAAAAGCTTCTATGGATGAAATTTGAGCAGCTGCAACTTGGGCTATGCCTCATACTTTTATCACAAAGTGGATATGGTCTCCAGGGGAAGAGCATCCTTTGGCTCTGTGGTTCTCAGGAATATCCTTCTATAAAGCCACCCAGGAACTAAAGTAGCTTGGGACTCTGTCCCACTCATCAAGAATGAATGCAGATTGACAACATCAAGTAAAGAAGTTATGCACTCACCGTAACGTTCCATCTGTGTTGTCGATCTTCGTTCATTCTTGACATCCCAACGTCCCACCCACCTTCCTCCTCCTGTAGATTTCCTGGGGGATTGAACACTTGTCCTGGGTTGTCGTAGGGTTTTATTACCTTGGACATTGCATCTGCTTATAATTACTGTGTATACTCTTGCTATTATCTGCAAACTCGATCTGAGATAATGGAGACAGGGGCATTGTGGGTAAAGTCTTAGCACAAGAGTTTTTTGGCGGGCGCGAGCTGTATAACGGCTGAGCCAGTTCCAATGGTCAGAACCGAGTACCTGTTCATCAAGAATGAATGAAGAGTGACAACACAGATGGAATGTTATGATGAGTCCATAACTTCTTTTTACCCCTCTACAGACTGGGAAACACAAACTGCCTTGTACTCGCAGGCACAATGATTCCTGGACTTCATTAACACAGATACCCTTGACCAGATAGTGTGCATACCCACCAGAGGTTCAAACATACTGGACCTGGTACTCAGCAATACGGGAGAGTGCTGTACCATGCCCCCCCCCCCCCCCGTGTCACATACTCACTGGTGTGGTCAGATCACAAAGCTGTCTCCTTCAGAATAACCCCAGCAAACCTTATAATAGAAACTGTTCCAAAGCAAACTACACCCTATTAAGCAAGGGTTTATCAAGATTCAGTGCCCTTTCCAACCCACAAGTTCACAGCAACCTGTGCAGAATTGTTCACAGAGAACCTGTACAGCCATGTAAATGGCTGCATAGAGGCTGCTGTACCTACTAGAAGTAAACCAAAACAAACTCTAAAAATAAACCACACTGGTGAAATCCTGACCTTAGCAAGGTGTATAACAAAAGGAAAAATGTCATGACAAAAATTAGGAAGCACAATTCCCATAATAATAGGAACTCTCTAATTAAACTAAACAGAAAATCAAGAGAACTATTACAAAGTCGAGATAGACTCACAGGCTAAAGATAACCAGACGGTCTTCTACAGCTATGTTTGAAATCTCAAAGGCACTACACACATCAGTGTACCAAACTGGTGGCCAGTGGTGCCACCTTCACTGAGCACAGCATCATAGTGAATTTGCTGGCTGACAAATTTGGCTCAAGCTTCACTCCTCAACCCCACCTCCTTTCATAAATTACCTTCTAGCATAAGCCCCCCCCCCCCCGGCTGTTAACAGGACCGGGTCCTGGCGGTGCGCACTAAGGCCAAAAACATAGCCTCAGTGGGCCCCTGACAGTATTCCGGCATACCTCCTAAATAGCTGGATATATGACCTGTCAGGACCACTTGAGTTACTTTTCAGCTATAGCCTCAAAATGGACTTTGTACCATGAGAATGGAGGACTGCAACAGTTATCCCACCTCTCAAGAGTGGACCATCAGTTGACCCCAGAAACTACAGATGTATTAGTCTGACTAGTCTAACATGCAAAGCCATGAACCAAATTGTCATGGAAATGATCGACAAAGACATAAGCAACCTTCAGACATTGAACCCAACCCAGTTTGGCTTTGTCGATGGAAGGTCATGTCTGTTAAACCAGGTGAACTTCTTTGAGAAGGTCACCAAGGCAATAGATTAAGAAAAACTGTGTCTACAGCCTACCTGGATCTGGCTAAGGCATTCGATACAATACCCTACTCAGTTGTAATTAACCGACTCATCAAACGTGGCATAAACCACTGTATATCTTGCTGGACTGCCAGCTAGCTAACAGCCAAACTGGAGGAAGTCAGGATTGGTGATACCACCTCCACTAAGAGACCGGTCACCAGCTGGGTACCTCAGGGCTCCATGCTAAGATCGCTCCTATTTGGCATCTACTTCTTGAAGTTAAAGGCTAATGACAAAGGCCTTTGGGTGACCAAGTTTTCAGATGACTGTAAATTGGGAGCTAGCATGCAGTCCATCCATGACACAGACATCTTATAAGAGGATCTAACACACATGTGATTGATGCCAAAGTCACAGACTAAAACTCGGTGCCAAGAAATGCATTATAGTGCCTTTTGGGAAAACTGCAATGCAGGCTAATTACTCCATTGATATGACACCCTTAAGAGTTGACCCAGTAGTAAGGGATCTCGGAACATATGTGGACAGTAATCTGACCTTCAAATGTGGACAGTAATCTGACCTTCAAATGTGGACAGTAATCTGACCTTCAAATGTAGACAGTAATCTGACCTTCAAATGTGGACAGTAATCTGACCTTCAAATGTAGACAGTAATCTGACCTTCAAATGTAGACAGTAATCTGACCTTCAAATGTAAACAGTAATCTGACCTTCAAATGTGGACAGTAATCTGACCTTCAAATGTAGACAGTAATCTGACCTTCAAATGTAGACAGTAATCTAACCTTCAACCAACTAGTGGAAAAGGTAGTAAGAAAATCATTCTACATCGCCCAACTTATAAGTAAGGTCATTGCATCCAGGTCCAAGGATGTCATAATAAGACTTTATTAGGCCGTTATCAGACCCATCATTGAGGATAACGCCCCCCTTTGACTTGTACCTGACCAAACAAACATGCAACAGTTGGAAGACCCACAAAGGTTCCTTACCAGGAGAATCCATTGTATAAAGACATTGGCCTACACAGATCTCCTTAAGTACTCTATCTCCTACAGGTTACTGAGAGGCGACCTACGCCTGGCATACAAAGCATTCAGCTCTGATGGACCTTTTGCACATCAGCAAAATAAACAGCATTAGAACTACTAGATCAAAGGATTTAAATGTTGCTTTTGACATAGATAAGACATATTGGTGAGACATATATATGTCACGGGATCGCCATGCTTTGGAATAATTGGCTAGGCTTAGAATGGCTCGCAAGGGCAGTTAGCATAGTACTAAACTATGAATTATGAACCTGTGACACAGAGGGACACAATTAGGTTGGATTGCACAACTAGGTTTATAAAGGTCCTGGTGGTTGTTAGCCTAGTGTAGAACTATAAACCTATGTCATCAAAGACATATCCCAGTTTGAAAGCTCTTAATGTTTCTACACCAAGAAGAATCATGGGGGTAGGCTCCTTTATTTATATGGATAGATTAAAATGTATGTCATTTTTTTCATGTTATATAGACTCCTGAAAGGAAATCCCTATCTTGCCTTTTTGGCTATGAAATACCATGTTTTACTAGATATTCTGTACCTCAGAAACACTGGTAATGTTAGAAACTTGTTCCAGAACTCATAATGTGCATCATAATATAAACAGGACGTCATGAAGCAATAAAATCATTATTCAAAGAATTCTATACCTGTGGTTCAAGCTTCCCTTGCATGTTAACATTATGTAATACTTTAGCATTCTTCAAGGTAAGAATTGATGACAGGATGGGGCCACATATATTCACTCATGGGGATTAGTAGATTATAAGCCCTTTTCTTGAAGGCAGAAAATTCTCCTGGCTATACTTTGATTGGTGCATGGATAGGCTACATGTGTATGTTTAAAGAGACTGCTTATTACTAACCTGTGAATCGATAAGAACTGACTTGCCAGGAACAGTACAAAAACCCAAAAAGCAGAACTGTAAGACACTGAGGACAAGAGTGACATGTTAGGCAGTCTGCAGCATGGCTTATAAAGTTCAGCCCTATGTTCATAGTTCATAGTCAGAATCAAACCCTGCACCTTGGATCTGTAAGGTAAATTTCTTAACCAGTATGCCAACCTCCCATGTTGGACCAATGTTTGTAAGCATATCGTGGGCACAACAGTCTGTCTCAAACTCACTGTATTTTCTGACTTTTCTTTTAAATGTTTTCTTTTTTGTTTCACATCAAAAAGGTTCATGCATGTACAGTCCAACAGAATCCTAGTGTCTACTGGACTTGTAGATGCATGAACAGTCATCAATTCTTAATTTGAAGAAGGCTAAGGTATTATACAATTTTAACAAATTTATCGTACAACAGCTACCCCTTCTCTGGGACATACTTCCTCTGCAGATCAAACAATGTTACACACTGTCTTCCTTTAAGACAATTGGTTGGATATTCAAACATTTATACCTGGTGTGACTGGCCTATCACTCCTTGAAAACATAGGCTTGGTATAAGGGTAGGTGTTGATGAGCAGTAAATGGCCACATGGCCCAGTTGCCTTGTGCATTTTGGGTGTCCATTTACTGCTTATCAGTGTCCATGATAAATTTGTCTCTCAACTGTGATTTGTCTATTTGCAACAATCAATTTCGATCTGTAGGCACACACGTATTGCTCTGACAACATTCATTTATTTATTTATGTGTTTATAGCTTGTTGACTGGATTTGTCCCACTGGGCCAATGTCTTCTTTTCAGGAGAGAGACAGAGAGATATTCATACTGATCACAGGGAATTTAGAAGGACACCAAGGAACGTCCCCCTACTCTTGGTAGTCAGGGAAAGAGTTTGTGTATTATACATCCTGACTTCCTGTTTCCAGTCCAGGAGCAGAGGCAGACAGGAGGAACAGAGAGAAAACATGGCTGATTCGGCTTTTGCTCAAACTGGAGTGAAAGTTACAGAAATCATCATTATCAGGCCCCTTTTTCCCATTTTTTCTACATGGGGTGTTAACTGTCGCCAACTCTCTCAATTCAGTGCTACACTCCTGCCTTCTTCAACATTCATGTCTGACTGTTGCAGGTCTTCTTTCACACAATCCATCCACCTCTTTGCTGGATGTCCTCACTTCCTCTTACCTTCTTCCTGTCAGTCCCAAATCTTCCTCACCAGATCATCTTCTGCATTTCTACATGTGCCCAAACCACCGTAGTCTGTTCTCTTTGATCTTTTCTGCAAATGGAGCTACTTTGGCTTCTGCTCTTATGTTCTCATTTCTTCGTCTGTCCCTCAGTGGGCATCCTACCACCCATCTCAGGCACTTCATTTCCATCACCTCTAGCTTCTTCATCTGTTCTGCCTTTACTGCCCAGGTTTCTGTACCGTACAGTAGTACTGTCTCTTGTACACCTTACTTTTCAGCTTCTTTGGCATTCTTCTGTCATAGACTACACCTGATAATCTATACCAGTTGGCTGCATCCCCTCTGATTCTAGATTTGACCTCTTCATTCAGACTACCCTTCTCCTCAACCACCCCTCCCAGATACTTGAAGCTGTTTACCTGTTCCACTATCTTCTCTTCTATGTCTATTCTCAGCTGCTTCTGATTTCCCCAATTTGCTGCCATTACCACTATCTTATCTGTGCTTAGTTTCATCCCATGAGCCTTCAGATTTGCATTCCATTCTTCTATCCTTTGCTGAAGTGCTAGCTCAGAGTCTGCCTGTACTGCCACATTGTCTGTATACAGCAGCTTTGGTGATCTGTCCCCTCCAACCTGTTTGCTAATGTAGTCCATCACCAGTATGAACAGCAGTGGGCTCAGAGCTGAACCCTGGTGTACACCCACTCCCACTGAGAACCCCTCTGTGAGGCAGAACATTGTTCGTACTTGAGTCACTGGGTCCGTGTACATAGCCTGCACTAATTCTACCAATGTTTCTGGAACCTCAAACCAGCACAGTACTGCCCAGATCAGCTTTCTTGGGACCTTCTCATATGCTTTCTCCAAGTCTAGGAATGCCCAGTTGGACTCTGTCCTCTTCTCTAGTTTCTTCTCAAGTATCTGTCTCAATGCAAACATCGGGTCAATTGTGCTGCATCCTGATCTGAATCCGAACTGTTCATCTCCCATCTTGCATTCTACTACTGTGTGTATCTATCAATCACTGTCTCCAGAACTTTCATGCAATGTGGTAGGATTTTGATGCCTCTGTACTGCCCACAGTTGTGGATGTCCCCTTTGTTCTTGTACACTGGCATGAGTATGCTTATTCTTCAGTCATCTGGGATATGCCTTTCTCTCCACACTGCTATTAGTACCCTCAGGAGCCATTTCTCTCCTCTGTCACCCAGCATCTTTATCATATCTGCTGTGACCTCATCTGAGCCTGCTGCTTTCCCTGACATCATCTTCCTTAGTGCTGTTCTTACTTCTTCTAGGGTGGGCTCCACTTCTTCTCTCATCGTAGGCTGTTTCTGAGGCAGTACAGCTTCTGTGGGGTTTTCCTCATTCAGAAGCTGCTGGAAATACTCCTTCTATCTGCCTTTGCTGTCCTGTGGACTGGTGAGCAGGTTGTTGTTGGCATGCCTTATGAACAGTGTCTGACCATCTTCTTTTATCCTTCTGTCTTTGCCTTGCAACCTGATATAGTTTCTTTGTGCCCCTTACTGAGTCACTTTCCAGAAGTTGGTAGAGTGCCTCCGATGCCCTATTCTTTGCTACTGCAATTTCTTTCTTAGCTTCATTGTTAACCAACCAGTAGTCCTTCCTAGCCCTGCACTCCTCCTTTCTTTTGATGACTTCCTGGACTTCTGCATCCCACCACCAACTTTCCTGATGTACAGTACCTTATTTCCATACCTGGCTCGGCCACATATCTTTTCTGTAGTCCTAACACATGCTGTCTTTAAGCGCTCCCACTCTTCTTCAACTCCACCTATTTCCTCCTCTTCTTGGGGTGCTAGAGCCCTGAGTAATTCCTTGAACTGTTGTACTTTCTCTCCAGTCAACTTCCAGATCTTCAGCCTGGTCTCTGTTGACCTTAGAACCTTCGATGATCATTGCTTGAGCCTGATTGTAGCAACTAATGGTTTATGCTGTGGGCCAACTTTGCAATCATGGATTCTGCCCCAATGCCTTTTCCTTACTAGGAGGAAGTCTACCTGAGTTGCATGTTGGCTACTCTTGTGTATGATGTGACTGTCTCTCTTTCTGAACCATGTGTTGGCTAGTATCAAGCCATTTGTCAGCCAGAAGTCTAGAATGGCTTTTTCTTCTTTATTCCTGTTGCCCCACCCCCCCCATGTGGACCCAGGCAGTCCTCATATCCTGTTCTGCCTGTCCCGATATGTGCATTCAAGTCACCCATTATCAACACCAATTCATGTTGTCCTGCTTTATCTAGTTGGTCCTGCAACTGCTGTCTGAATGCACTCTTTTCCTCACTATCACAACCCTGCTGTGGGGCATAGGCTGAACTTATGAATACTGCCTTACCATTACACTGGAGTCTGATTGCCATGAGTCTGTCATTAATTCTGATGATATCCCTCACTGCCTTCTGAAGCCTCTCTGTCATCACAATTCCTACACCATTTCTAGCCTGTCCCCCGCCTGAGTAGTAGAGTCTGGATCCCAAGCCAAGTGGCTTTGCTGCATTGGCCTTCCATCTTGTCTCTTCCATACATAGGATGTCCAGCTTCCTCTGTATCATCATGTCATCCATTTCCAAGCTACGTCCTGTCAGTGAACCTACTTTAAGCATAGCAATTCTCAGTTCATGTTTAGCAAGTTGGTTGGTTTTACATCCAGCTTTTGCTCAACAGAGCTATCCCAGGTAACCCAGGCTGGGCAACTAGACACCGGCGAGCCAGTAGCTTATTGACCCAGGGTTGCTGGGCTTTATGGCAGGCACAAACTGGAAAATAGGGGTACATATACCCCTCCCATTGTTAGCAAGGGTCCCTAGCGTGGGTCAGAGTAGGCCAAGTCCTCAACCCACTTATCAACGGTAACTACCTATGCCGATTTTTGGTGATATTAGTCAACATGACCAAATCACCTAGAGCCATATTTTACATCATTGAGTGGCTAGCCCTGCCACTGTGTGCAGTCTGTGATCCATGTTCTCCTATCTTGAGGATACTGTGAACCACAGTATATGCCCAAAGCAGTTGGTGTGTACAGCTCTTACAGATTCATAGGTGTGTACTAGTGTAATGGCCCTGGAGCCTTTACAAGCCTAGCCCATAGGATTACCCTGGCATCATGCCACTCAAACTTAGTTCCCGGTGCCTCTGTCTAGTAGAGCCAATGGAGTGATCCCCGGGTGAATTTTGTATTTCCCATCCACTCATCAAGATTTCTCTTGAAGAGGGCCAGTGAGGTGCTCTGTTTGACATGTATGGGAAGTCTATTCCATAGCATGGGCAGTCTCTGGGTTATGAACCTGTCCCTCCAGCATGTTCTGTTGATTGTGGTAATGAGGTTGAGGTCTCTGGAGTGTGTGGTGTGGAGGGATTGGGATTTCTTTAGATGTAGCATTTCTAACAGAGCTGGGTCAGACAAGGCTTTGTAAGTCAAGCAGAGATCACCTCTAAGTAGGTGATATGACACAGAGAATAGTTGGAGTTTTTTGAGTCTATCCATATAGGACAAGTGTTTAAGGCCTAGGAGCCTCTTAGTGAGGTACTTTTGTGGCCTCTCCAGTTGTTGCAGGTGTCTAGGGGGGTACATGCCAAATGGGGCATTGTACTCGATGATTGGCCTAATGAGGGAAGAGTAGAGGGAGACAATGACCTATTTCTTCCTGGATGCAAAACCCTTAGTAATGAGATGTGCCACATAGAAGGACTTTCTCACCACAGTGGCAATGTGGTGATCAAAAGAGAGGTTGCTGTCAACCTGTGTCCCCAGATCTCTTATAACGCCTTCTGTGTTCAGTGGACTACCATCAATGTGGTAATTCATGGGAACTGGATTTTTCCCAAAGGAGATGATGACACATTTTTTGGCATTGAGCTAAGGCCATGGTTCTGACACCAGTCGTTGGTCTCAGTGAGGCCTTTCTGTAGGATGTCAACATCACTTGAGGAATTAATAATACAGGACTCAGGACCAAACCCTGTGGGACTCCACTCATGACTGGTCAGCAGTCTAACTTGGAGTCAGCTACTTTCACACTGTGGGTTCTATCTGTGAGCAGTTTGCAACCCACCTGATGATATAGGGGTTAATGCCTAGCTTAGTGAGTTTTTTTATGATTCCTGAATGGGGAATGGTATCAAAGGCCTTGGCCAGATCAAGGTGGGCTGTATGAACCACCTTGCCTTCATCCACAGCTCTGGTGACTGACTCAAAGAATTCAACTAGGTTGAGCAGGCATGATCTACCCTTCACAAAACCAAACTGTGTGGGATCCAGAGTTTGGAGATTCCCTATATCCTTGTTTATTACGTCCATGATGATGCATTCCATAGCTTTGCATATCAGACTTGTCAGGCTAATGGGGCGATAGTTCCCAGGGTCTGTAGTCGCTCCTCCTTTGTGGGGAGGGATGACTTGTAGCAGTGTGCCATTTGATAAGGACAAAGCCTGAGGTGAGGCTGTGATTGAACAGAGCACACAGGTGAGGAGCCAGTTCACTCTGTAGTTCATGTAGAACACAGCCGGGGATATTGTCACGTCCCATAGAAGCTGTATTCTTGGCCTTGGACAGTGCTGTTTTAACCTGTGCAGCAGTAATACTGGGTGCCTGGCAGTCTACTGGTATTGTGATTGGTCCTTTGGGGGGGAAGAGGGGTAAAGTTGGCACTAAATCTGTCAGTCAGTATACTGGCAATATCTGTTGGCTTGGTATAGGAGGTACCATTGTGCAGTAGCTCAGAGCAAATCTGGGTATTTCCATGGAGATTCTTTACATAACTATAGAAGGTCTTGTGGTTGTCTTTACTATCTGCTGCAATTCTGTTTTCATAGCTAGCTTTAAAGGATTTGATGAGGGATCTCAACTTTTTGTTGAGGCTGATAAGGGAGTTTTTCTACTCTTGGGACTTCACCTTATTCTGCATCAGTTTCCTTTTTTTGTTCTAGAGTTTGTTTATGGCAGGGGACTGCCAGATTGGCTTCCTTTTTTTGGAGGAGAACATCTTGGTTCTATTGGGTATGGTGAGATCCATGCATTTGTGTATGTGTTCTTACAGTGCATTGGTATATGATTCGGCAGTCATGCAGCTATTCTCCATTTGCATGGGTGCCGTGAAGTTAGCCACCTCTGTTTTTAGGAGCCCAAAGTTAGCTTTGGAGAAGTTTTTCATGGTGGTCACCTTTGCGGGGGTGGGGTGGGATGTGGATTTCCAAGGGGATGAGTTTGTGGCCAGATCTAACCAGGGAGGAGTTGACTATTGGTGTAGAGCAATGGTTGCCCATGTTAGTAATGATCAGGTCAAGGATGTTGCTACCTCTAGTAGGCATAAGAACAAGGTGGTCCAGGGCATTGGAATTAATGAATTCCAGGAAACGTTGGGCAAGTGTACTGGTACATGAGTAGTTTTCCCAGTTAATGGAGGGGTAGTTGAAGTTGCCCAGTATGAGAGTGTTAGGTTGGACCCTAATATTCTCCAGGCTGCTTTGGAACGTGGAGTGTGAGTCCTGGGGACATGGTTGGGGACCTATAGCAGGCTATGACCTGAATCGCTGTCTTGCCCAATGTTAGCTGCACCTGAAGTATCTCTGATGCGTTATGTTAGGCTACAAGTCTGGAGGTGCGTGCATCTTTAATGAATAATTAGATGTAGCATTTCTAACAGAGCTGGGTCAAACATGGCTTTGTAAGCCAAGCAGAGATAGTCTTTGGAGCTTCGGTCCAGGTTCTGGGGCTGAAAGGTGTGGAATGAGTTATAGCCTGGTGCATGGTTGCATTCCGCTGCCTTGAACCAGGTCTCTGTTACAGCACAAATGTTGATGTTTGCCATTTTAAGGTGTGCTTTGAGCGAGTGCATTTTCAGATTTAGACTTCTAGCGTTGAACAGCATGACCCTCAGACTGCATTTGTTTGTAGCTGTTACGGTGGTAATTTGGTCTTTGGAATACCACCTAAAAAGGGCACTATAGGGGTGGCAAGAGCCTTGGCCAGTATCTGGAAGCCCAGGGTGACAGATGCAGGCCATCTCTGGCAAAGCATCGAGGTCTGTCAGTCATGTCATCCCAGATAGACAGATACAGGATCCCCTTAGAAAGACACCAGAAACTTAGCCAATTGATGAAATCAGTAATTTTCTGCTTGTACAGTGGTATAATTCTGGGTGATGGTAGGATGCTGCTCAGGGCTAGGGTCATACCTGCCCGGGCTACATAATCCAAGATCTCCTCCATGTCTCTTCATATACTCCAGAGAGGTATGTTTCAGGTCATTCACACCCACATGTACAATGACAAAGTCATATTTGTACCTTTTGTTGAGGGACCCGAGGGCGTGCGTTATGTGGCGGATCCTGGCACCTGACAGGCAGCTGACTGTTACTTTCTCCTTATTCAACCTAGTGAGTGGGGCATCGGTGTGCCTCACTATCGAGTCACCTATGACTAGTGTATTGGGCATGCTGTTTTGCCTTGGGGCTTTGGTTGAGTGGCACACTGTTTAGGAGAGTTATGTGTCTCATGATTAGTGTTGTGCGTGGTGGTCGAGTGTGTTTCTGCGTTTCTGACTTGGAGGTCTCTGCTGTTTGGGTAGATTTTTATTGAGAGCCTCCATGAAGGTGAGTGTGTGCTTTGTGTTTTTATGTGAAGGCAGTGCTAGTATGTGTTTTGGAGGACTATATGTTCCATATGGTGTGGCGCAGGTGTTGACCTTCTTCTCTTGACCAGCTATTCCGGTCTTGGCTGGAGAGTGCGTGGCTTCCAGTATGGATATATAAGTGCATCTCTTGCAAGTCTGAGTGTTGGGAGGTAAGAGGAGAGGGTTGTCGGTGTACACAAGGCAGTTGCTACATTGCCTCAGGATGCCCAAGTTCACCAGGTTAATAGGAGAAAGCACAGGGAACAGACCTCTAGACATGGCTGGAGGGGTGAGCATTAATAATAAGTTCTAGAGCTGTTTCCTTGTAGAACATTTAGTGCTGTTAGCACTTTTGTGTGCTACAATAATTGCTACAAGAAGTCTGGTAACGTGCTAGACTAATAAGGTAGTAAAAGTGCAGGAGAGGATTGAACTAGCAGGTCTAAGGGAAAAATTGAAGAGCAGGCTTTTTAGTACGGCCCAGAAGCTTCCCCCTATAGGGCACCATGTAGAGTCTGCACTGCTGCCCACAGCTTCATTCATTGGTGAGTTTGAGATGGAAACACTCAGCACATTTTTCGGACATGGGAGAAACCCCATGAAGACACAGGGAGAACATCCAAACTGGTATTCATCAGAGGTCAGGATCGAACCTTGTACCTTGTGCATGGGAGGTGAAGACCTTAACTATTAAGCCATCTGGTCTTATATCAGAGTTGCAGAAAAGTTGCAGAAAATATAGCTGAAATGGTAGAATCGCTATCAGAAGATTTTTTTTTCTGATAATGTGGGTGCAAAAAAAACAGTGACATTAGAGGAAAAGGAAATTATATGAAGGAGAGACACCTCTGAGAAGAGCATAATTACAACCCTCCCATCTGGGGGGGGGTGTGTTGCGGGATGATTATTTGGAAAAAATGGTAAACCAAAGTGAGCAAGAAAATGGAACAGCAATTTTATGGAGCAACATGATGGAAAAATAGAAGAAGAAGAAGGAGAAGAAGAAGTGACTGTGCCCGAAAAAGTTCCAGCGACAAAAACTTATACACAAACTGCTGGAGAAGGAGCAAAGGAGAAATAAAAGAAACAAAAAAGTATGCAGTATGTTTAGGCAGTAAGAGAGAAGAAAGTTTGGACCGGTATGTGGTTTGGGACTCTGTCATAGCACCTCTGGGTGTCAAAGCAAAAGAGGTAAGAGCATTCATTTTAATTAATAAAGAGACTTTTTGGGGGTGCATATAAACAAAAGAAAAAGATTTATCCATGGTCAGAATAAGTGGTGCAAGCTTTTTGCAGACAAACAAAAAAAGAATAACGATCCAGTTTAAAACTGAAGTTGAAGCAAAATAACTGAAAGAACATTTGTTGACAATATGTAAAGAAGTGATGGACACTACAAAAGTATATGATGAAAGAGGACTATGGACTGGGGATGGGAATGTGGAGTAATACTGAACATGGAAAATGATAATGTTATGCACGTACCTAGTATTATGAATGTTCATGGCAATAGGGGTTTTGTGAAATACAGGGGTCAACCAAACACTTGCTATTTTTGTGGGAAAAAATTATCCTTTAGTCAGTGAATGTGATAAAAAAATATGTTATTTTTGTGGTAAAACAGGACATAATGCAAAAAAATGTGATTTAAAATGTAAAAAATGTGTCAATACTAGTCATTGATGGCTAGAATGTGAAATTAATGTGCAAGAGAATGAAAATGAAGTTATACAACATAAAGAGACAGAAGAATGTGTTATACAAGAAAATGTACAAAAAGATGTGCCTGATAAAGTGATCGTACATGAAGTTGAAGAAAGTAACAAAGAAAAAACAGAGGAGACAAGTGAGGAAGTTGCTGGCTGGCATACAGTAAGAAATAAAAAGAATTCAACAGGAAAAAGTTAAAGGAAAAGATAATTAAAAAATATAATGCTTAGAGAAAATAAGAGGAAATGGATAAAAATGTTATTATACTAACTGTTCTTAACAGCTGAAAATACTAGCTTTAAATGTGAACAGTATGAAAAAATCTTGTGGTGTGCCGCAGTAGATGCACATATTATTGTTTTAGAAGATATCAGATTATTAACAGAGGAATAAAGAACACAAACTGAAAAGCTTTGGAATGGTGTGGTAGTCTGGAACATGGGGAAAGAAATGAACTCGCCTATATGCATATTATGTCAAGAAAGTATTAAAATATTAGATGTAACCATAGTGAAACTAAGACGAATTACGGTAATAGACTTGAGATGGAAAAAATATCTGTATAGAATTACAGCTTTATATGCGTATGTAACAAAAAAAGACAGAAGTGATGTTTAAAATATTCATGAATATGTTTGTGTAAATATGGACATTATAATGGTGGGTGATTTCAATTGTAATTTAAGAAAAAATAAGAGAAATTGTGATGTTAAAATAATTAAAGAAATTATGAGAAGTAGAAAGTTAAGTATATGGGAGAATAACCACTGCATCTACAAAATGAATGAAATTAGAACAGAAATTGATTATTTTTTAATATCTGATAGCTTAAAAGTTAAAGAAAAAGGAATTAGGTATGCTGGATTTTCAGATCATGTGGCTATATGGGTCAAAGTACAGGAAAATTAAGAATATATAAGAATAGGAAAAGGAATAAAGAGAATTAATGAAAAGCAATTAGATTTAGAAGAGAAAAAAGAACGTATGGAATTATGAAAAAAAAATCATATGAATATGAGAGTTTTATGAGAATTGGAATGTTTTGTGGCTTAATTTTAAAGAGAAATTTCAACAATTGTTTTTAGGATGTATAAGGATAAAAGAAGAAAAGAAAAATACACATACAAGATATTAACATTCAGAGACTAATTAGAGAAAGAGAAATATGTAAAATGCATCAAATTAAAATTAACAACTTGTTATATAAACCAAAATATTGTTTACAGGAAAGAAAGAAGAGGTGGCACTATATCTGAGAAAAATAATAAGAGAATTAAAGAATTAGGCAGGTAAGCAAATAAGAGAGCAAGAAGGAATATACAAAATAATTAAAGAATATGTACTGGAATTATTTGTTAAAAGAGAAGAAAACAAAAAAATGTATAAAGGTGAAAAATTCTGGAACACGAGAGAAAGCCAGCCAAGATATGAGCGTAAAAACCTTTTACTTAACGCTTTCATCGAAAGACTTCTTCATAATACATCCATACAAACTTTTCCAAGTTTAAATAGAAATAAATCATGTCCCTCCCATACTTAATTATATATTAATAAAACAATTAAACTAATTACAGAACAATAATCTACTCCACTGTGCATACTAATTTAAAGTAATATAACACAACTAAAACAATACTTAAAATATTAAGCATACTGTGTGTGCTCTCAAACATAAATTAAATACATTTAGTATGATAATAAAACGTACATATTATTTAATACAATAAAATAGATTAAAAATAGAATATATGAACTCCAATACTTTACTACATATAACACTAAATGCTAATTACCTTCTGTTAAAAAACATTTGATGTTAATAAATTCATTTAAACCAGGGAACCTATCTGCATCTCATCTAAGCTGCCACAATGATTCTTTTCTTTCAACTTTATTTTTAATGTTACCACCTCTAAGGTCTTTATCAACTTGTTCTAAGACACTAAACATACATTTTTTTATATGAACTACAGATGGTTGAGTGCTTAAATAAAGCATTCTTATCATCTTTAGTTCTAATAGCATAACAGTGTTCCCTTATTCTTGTGCAAAGGTTCCTAGTGGTCATACCTACATAGAATGCAGTGCAACCTGAGCATAATGTGATGTAAACTATATTAGAAGAATTACAATTAAATCTGCCTTTTACACTAATAGTTCTCTGTGGCCGAAATGTATGGTATGAGTTGTAGCCTGGTAGTGCTGGGATGCTCTCTGGAGCCTAAACCAGGTTTCTGTTACTGCACATATTGATTTTCTCCATACTGAGGAGTGCCTCGAGTGCGTGCATTTTGAGGTTTAGACTTCTGGCATCGAGTAGCATTACCCTCAGTTTTTTTGTTACTTGTGCTAATTACGGCAGTGGGTTTGTCTTTTGAGCCTTGCCTAAAAAAGGCACTATGGGGGTGGCAAGAGCCTTGGCCAGTATTCGAAAGCCTAAGGGTGACAGGTGCAAGCCGTCTTTAGCAAAGCAGTGTGGCTTGTCGAGTATGTCATCCCAGGCAGACAGACACTGGATCCCCTTTGAATGACACCAGAAACTTAGCCAATTGTTGAAATTGATAATTTTTTCTTTATACCGTGGTATCATTCTTGGTGAGGGCAGGATGCTACTCAGGGTCAGGGTTATACCGGCCTGGGCTACGTGATCAGAGAGCTCTTCCATGTCTCTTTTCATGTAGTCCAGGGAGGTATGGCTCAGGTCCTTCACACCAACATGGACAATGACAGAGTCATATTTGTACTTGTTCTGGAGTGACCTGAGTGCTTGTGTTATATGGTGGATCCTGGCACCCGACAGGCAGCTATCCTTGTTCAGCCTAGTGAGTGGGACGTCAGTGTGCCTGACTATAGAGTCACCTATTACTAGTGTGCTGGGTATGTTATTTTGCCTTAAGGGCTGTGATTGCGTGGCACACTGGTTTTGTGAAGTATGTGTTTCATGGTTTGTGCTGGGGGTGGAGGTTGCTTGGATATCTGCTTTGGAGGTCTCTGTTGCTTTTGCAGATTTTTATTTAGAGCCTCCAAGTATGTTTTCGTGTATTTATTTGTGTTTTTTTCCAGTGCTGGTATAATGGGTCTTTGTGAGACTGGTGGTGTGATGCAAGTATTTCCTTTCTCCTCTTGACTGTCTGATCCAGTCTTGGGTTGAGAGAGCTTAGCCTTCAGTTTGGCTGTATAATTGCATCTCTCGCATATATTAGTGTTTGGTGGTAGGAGGAGAGGTTTGTTTCTGTACATGAGGCAGTTATAACATTGCCTCAAAATGCCCAGAGTCACCAGTTGGACTGGAGCGTACACCTGAAACTGCCCTTTGGACATGCCTGGATAGGTACAGTGAACTGTTCTACTGACTGGTTGGTAAGGTCAAATAGAGAGCCTTGTCCTTCTGTACTGTATATGTGGGTCTAGTGCTAGGGTGTATAAGTGCTTGCTATAAGTTTTGAGCAAGTGCCGGGCTGAGAAATGAATGGTTTTAGTGCTTAAGTTGAAAGTTTGTCAAGTTCCAAGGGAAATATTGAAGAGGAGACTTTGTGGAGCCGGGAATAGTTACACCCTAGCTAACCGGCACTGCTCAGTGCGCAAAACCAAGCAAATGCAGTTTTTATAGCAGGGAAATGAAAGAGATAGAAATTAGCCCAAAATGGCCAATAAACTACTAATTTCTGGGCTGATACCACTCCTCCAGGGACAGATAAGCTGCTCAAAGCTCCCCTCCCCTGTCTCACAGGTGAACAGCGAAACTTCCTTCTATCCAAGTAAGGTATGAGCAAACACAGAGACTTATAATGCTGCCCTAAATTCAGCACTAACCTGAAAACTGGACTATACTAGCTTAGAAAGGCAGGAAACAAGTATATATTTTTTTGTTTTTTTTTTTCAGAAAATAAAGCAGGTACAATAAAAAACCCCGCTTTAAATGCACAGAAAAGGATACTTATTGATGTCCTTCAAGAATGCAACTGCAGTCATAACATATGGGTTGTCCTGCCTCAGGCAGCCCTCGGTCGGCCGAATTCCAAAGTCTGGGTCTGGCGTCGGCTGGTGTTGCCTCCTCTCCGACGTCACAACGGCTGGAGTATAAAGGCATCGGCCAACGCCATCTTCTCCTGTCTTTCTTGCCGCGCGGTGCCCGAAGCAGAAGCAGTTCGCAAGTGCCGGTCGGTCAGCTCCTGTGTTTTCAGTACCGAAGTCATCTAAAAGCTAAGTACCCCGTTGGGGAACATTTTTTCTTGCCTCAGCCGATGTCAGAACAAATTGAGAAAGTTAATAATTGTTTGTCTTGTGGTAAACAAATACCTCATAAGGACTTCCATTCTTACTGTCTTCCTTGCCTGGGCCCAGTCCATGAAGTCTCGGCCTGTGCTGCCTGTGCTTGCTTTAATAAGCGCACTCTCAGGCACCGGGCAGAATTTGCTGAAGACTTTTTTGGCGAATCCTTCGCATATACCATGCCGTCGGATCAACCGACAGCTCAATCTTCCAAAAAACGGAAGGACCGGGACCGGCATCCTCGGCCCGCGCCCTCTACCGATACTACTCCTAGACCCTCCGCTAGTGCTTCGGTCCCTGCGGAAGCGGTAATTCAGCCGCTCCAGGCCGACGACACAGCGTTAACTAGTCCTTCGGTCCCGGAGACCTCTCTGGTGCCGGTTGTTGATTTTCCTCCAGATACCGAAGTTCTTGATTTACCCGACACCATTCGGGTGGACAAGGTCACTCCTGCATGTGGGGCTGCTAGGCCTCCTGTATCTATGTCCATCAAGGCCTTTGCACGTGCTAAGGCCGCCAGCCAGGCCAAGGCCCATCCTAAACCTGCTGTCCAGGCCCCCTCTTCTGATAAACAGATTATGTCTCTTGCTGCAGACCTTATTTCCCTTATCAGGGGGTCTCAGCCTCACCCAGACAGGGGTTCTCAGCCTCCTGCAGAGAAAAGGCCTAGAACTGAACAGACTGTAAACCTCTCTTCAGATGAGGCCTCTGGGGATTCTGAGCATTCAGATATTCAAGAAGAATCCTTCCAGGCCTATGAGGACTCTGATGCTGAGGAATCAATTCCCCCTGCCTCTCCTCCAGAGGATTTCTCTTTTGGTGAAGTCCTGCACTCAATGAGGGAACATTTCCAATGACAGGGTCAGGAATTCTCTGATTCCAGGAAAAGGCTCCGTACCTTCCTAAAGCTTCCCCAGCACAGACCTTTAGCTATTCCTCCTGTGATGGATGTTTTGGATGATGTTTTCTCCGATTCTAGTGCTAACCCTGACTCTCTCCCCCCTGCTCCTGTCAAGCCAGACAGATATTACAGAGTCCCTGACACTCACAAACATCTCTTTAAGGCCCACACCGTGGATTTAGAAACTATTTCACAGGGTCCCAAGGGAGTGGCTACCTCCACTGCCAAGAATCCTTTGCCAGTGGATAGGGAAGCCAGGTCTTTGGAGAGATGGAGTAAAAAGGTTTATACCTCTACCACCCTAGCCATGAGGTCCCTTAACTGCCTTTTTCATATGTTTCAGTACCAGGATTTTTTACTGGATGACTTACAGAAAAAGTTAGCCTCTCCTGAGCCTATTGACAGAAAGGCATTGCAGGATCACATACATAACACTCAGCAGGTTAACAATCATTTTCTTCAGTGTGGTTATGACGCATTGGAAGCTTCATGTAGGGCAGCTATGACTGGGGCTGTGATACGTAGACATGCTTGGTTAAAAAATCAGCCACTGCCAGACCATGTCAAAGTAAAGTTACTTGATGCACCTCTGGAAAAACAGAAGCTTTTTGTCGCTAATGCACAAGATGTGTTGAAGTCCATTGAGGAAAAAGCTAAGTCAGTACAGACAGTCAAGGATTTCCTCCAGGTTCAGCCACCCAGATTCAGTAGAAACTGGCCTTCAAAGAATTGGTCCTTCCCAGACTCGGACAAGTTTCAAAGGGGAAAGAACAGGCGTGGCCGAGGCCGAGGCCAATACCGAGGCTCCTACAGGGGACGCCAATGGCAACCTTCAAATCAAAGAGGTGCTGCAGCCAGGCCAGCTGCACCACAAGGACAATCACAATGACTTGACTTTCATACCGCCTACAAGGGCTCAGAGAGAAGCACCCTTGGGCGGAAAATTATCCTTATTCTCAAAGAACTGGCATATCTTAACCAAGGACAGTTGGATTCTGGATTTAATAGACAAGGGTTACAGATTCCACTTCCATACTTTACCTACAAGACAAGGCATGCCAAACCTGCCACACCATCAAAGGGCAGAGGCATTCATTCAAGTTTCAAAGCTATTAAGTATAAAAGCAATAGAAAAGGTACCTCCCCAGGAACAAAGCCAGGGATTCTATTCAAGACTGTTCCTTGTTCCAAGAAAGGAAAACAAATGGAGGCCTATACTGGACTTGTCTACTCTAAATACCTTTCTCATTGTGCCAAAGTTCAAAATGCTGATGTTGCAGCAACTCCTTCCCATGCTGGGCAAGGGGTCTTGGCTGGTCACTCTGGACCTCAAGGAGGCATACCTGCATGTCCCAATCAGACAAAGCTGCAGAAGATACCTCAGATTTCTTGCAGGGACAGAGCACTATCAATTCTCAGCATTACCATTTGGCTTATCTACTGTGCCCAGAGTGTTCACAAAATGCCTGGCATCAGTAGTGGCACACTGCAGACTCCAGGGAATTCAAATATACCCCTACCTGGACGACTGCCTCATACAAGCAGACAACAGACAAACCTTAATAAAAAACTTGGACTATGTCATGCAATTACTACAGGCCTTGGGATACACAGTCAACGTTCAGAAATCAAGGCTACTGCCATCCCAACAGATTATTTTCCTAGGAGCCAAACTGGACACACAAACACAAATGGCCTACCTCACAGAGGAAAAACAACAGCAGTTACCAGAGTACTTCAAAGGCCTAGCACAGCTCTCCCAGCTGACTGCAAGGAAACTCCTGCAGGCCCTGGGGTTCATGGCATCATGCATTCTTCTGATACCTTTGGCAAGACTTCATATGAGAAAGCTGCAATGGTACTTGAAAAGCTTATGGTCCCAACACAGCCAAAGCCTAGAGGACGTAATCCCACTTATTCCATGCCTGCAAAAGGAATTCTTGTGGGCTCAAGCAAGTCAATTAAACAAAGGAATGTCTTTCAACAGACCTCAAGCAGGTCAAATAATTACAACAGACGCCTCAGATCATGGATGGGGGGCGCACATGGAGGGCAGATGCGTTCAAGGTCAATGGACACCAAAGGAAAGACATCTGCACATAAACCAAAAAGAGATGCTGGCAGTGATACATGCAATCGAGAGTTTCGAAAAATCACTGCAGCAAGGACATTTACTAATAAGGACAGACAACACCACTGTCATGTGGTATATAAACAAGCAGGGAGGGACTCTTTCATACCCCCTCTGCAGACTAACAATGATTCTCTGGGAAAAAGCACTGAGTCTGAAGATACACCTGCAATCCCAGTTTGTGCCAGGCAAGGACAATGTACTGGCGGACAAGCTGAGCAGAAATTTCTTGGATCCACACAAATGGATGTTGCATCCCCACATTTTCTTACAAATAACAAAGACATGGGGAAGGCCGGACATAGATCTGTTTGCGTCTCACACGAACCATCACCTGGAAAAGTTCTGTACCAGGACCCACCATGCACTAGCATGGACAACGGATGCTCTCTCCTTCAGCTGGAATTCCCTAAAAATTTATGCATTTCCTCCTCTGCCACTGTTGACCAAGGTGATCCTGAAGATCAAAGCAGAACAACCAACAGGCATTTTGATAGCTCCAGACTGGCCAAAACAACACTGGTACCCATTGCTGTTGAGCATAACTCGGACCAAACCGTGGCCTCTGCCCCTATGGCCCCTGCTCCTAACACAACACAACTACAGGACTGTTCACCAAAACCTGAAAACATTACATCTGACAGCCTAGAGGTTACTTTAACTCCTTCCGCTTCCAATCTTTCCAAGGCAGTTCAGGGCATCTTATTGGAAGCACGCAAACCATCCACCAGAAAAGCCTATTCGGCCAAGTGGAAGAGATTCAGCATCTGGGCTGCCAACAGGGGTCAGGATACAACAGTTCTGAGTATACCTCAGATATTGGAATACTTGGCAGAAATGTTTCATTCTGGACTCTCATATTCTTCCATAAAGATTCATGCCTCAGCAATCTCAGCAAGATATAATTGTGATCCACCAGTGTTCTCACATCCTTTGCTAAGACAGTTCCTGAGAGGGATAAAGAATATCAAGCCTCCCAGAAAACAACCAGTACCTGCATGGGACCTCAATTTTGTACTGGAAAAATTATCTCTGTCTCCCTTTGAGCCAGCAGAAACCTCGGAGATGCAATTTCTATCATGGAAAACGGTTTTTCTATTGGCAGTCACATCAGCTAGAAGAGTCTCGGAAATACAGGCACTCATGGCAGTACCTCCTTTCCTCATTTTTCATCAGGACAGAGTCTCTCTAAGAACAAATCCTTCTTTCATGCCAAAGATGATTTCCAGGGTGTCTCTAAATCAAGCTATTCACCTTCCTACTTTCTTCCCCAATCCTCAAAATAGAGGGGAAAGACTGCTGCATACCCTGGACATACACAGGCAACTACGCTACTACTTGGACAGAACTAAGGCCACCAGAAAGTCTGACCAGCTGATGTCCTTCAAGAATGCAACTGCAGTCATAACATGTGGGTTGTCCTGCCTCAGGCAGCCCTCGGTCGGCCGGATTCCAAAGTCTGGGTCCGACGTCGGCTGATGTCGCATTTCTCTCCGACGTCAGAGCGGCTGGAGTATATAAGCATCAGCCGACGCCATTTTCTCCAGTCTTTCTTGCCGCTGTGCCAAGCAGAAGCAGTTCGCAAGTGCCGGTCGGTCAGCTCCTGTATTTTTTGATACCGAAGTCATCAAAAAAGCTAAGTACCCCGTTGGGGACCTTTTCTTGCCTCAGCTGATGTCAGAAATAACTGAAAAAGTTAACAATTGTCTTTCTTGTGGTAAACAAATACCTCATAAGGATTTCCACTCTTACTGTCTTCCTTGCCTGGGCCCAGACCACAACGTCTCGGCCTGTGTAGCCTGTGCTCGCTTCAACAAGCGCACTCTCAGGCGCCGGGCGGAGTTCGCTGAAGACTTTTTTGCCGATAAATTTGCTTACAACATGCCGTCGGATCTTCCGACATCGCAAACTCCCAAAAAGCGAAAAGACCAGGACCGACATCCTCGGCCCGCGTCTACCACCGACTCCACGCCAAAACCTAGCGCGAGTGCTCCGGTTCCCCCTGAGATGGTCTCTCCACCTCTCCAAACCAAAGACACCGCATTACCGACGACGCCGATTCCGGACATCACTCCGACGCCTGTTATCGATTTTCCTCCGGATACCGAAACCGAGGAAATGCCCGAGACCATTGCTGTAGACAAGGTCACTCCTGCACATGGAGCTGCCAGGCCTCCTATGGCCATGTCTATTAAGGCCTACACTAGAGCTAAGGCAGCCAGCAAAACAAAACATATTACTTCTAAATCCTTTCCTCGGCCTACTCCAGAGACACAAATTATGTCCATGGCTGCTGATTTAATTTCCATGATTAGAGGTTCACAGGCCCATCCTGAGAGAGGATCCCAGCCTCCTCCTGATAAAAGGCCCAGGGTTGAACCCTCTGAACCTATTCCTTCTGATGAAGACTCTGAGGGCTCCGTCCACTCTGATAGCCAGGAAGAGCTCTTCCAGACCTATGAGGACTCGGATGCAGAAGATTCCATCCCCTCGGCCTCCCCTCCTGAGGATATTTCTTTGGGGAAGTTCTGCACACCATGAGGGAACATTTTAAGTGGCAAGGTCAGGAATATTCTGATTCTAGGAAACGCCTGAGGACTTTCCTTAAGAAGCCCCAGCACAGGCCCTTAGCTATTCCTCCTGTACTTGATGTTCTGGATGATCTATATTCTGACTCTAGTGCTACCCCGATTCTCTTCCTCCTGCTCCAGCCAAGCCAGACAGGTATTACAGGGTCCCAGAAACTCATTCCCATTTATTCAGGGCCCATTCTGCTGATTTGGAAACTATTTCACAGGGGCCTAAAGGAGTTTCAGCCTCCACCTCTAAAATCCATTGCCCTCCAACAGGGAGGCCAGGTCATTAGAGAGATGGGGTAAAAAGGTTTACACATCCACTACCTTATCTATGAGAGCTTTAAATTGCCTTTTTCATATGTTACAATATCAGGACTACCTTTTAGAAGATTTACAAAAAACTTTAGCCACTCCTGATCCTTTAGACAGGAAGACTTTGCAGGAAGCTGTACGTAACACTCAGCAAGTAAGCAATCACTTCCTGCAGTGTGGATATGATGCACTGGAAGCTTCATGTAGGGCAGCTATGACAGGGGCAGTCATTCGTAGACATGCCTGGTTAAAAGATCAACCTCTACCAGATCATGTAAAAGCAAAACTACTGGATGCACCTTTGGAAAAGAACATGCTTTTTGGTGCAAATGCTAAGGATGTGTTAAAGACCATCGAAGAAAAAGCAAAATCAGTCCAGACGGTGAAAGATTTCCTCCAAGTTCAACCCCCCAGATTCAGTAGGAATTGGCCTTCTAAAAACTGGTCCTTTCCTAATACAGAAAAGTTTCAAAGGGGTAAGAACAGACGTGGCCGAGGAAGAGGCCAATACAGAGGCCCTTACAGGGGACGACAATGGCAGCCAGGAAGCCAAAGAAGTGACGCAGGGGTTTCACCTGCCCCACAACCACAATCTGAATGACTTCCCTCTACTACCGCCTACCAGGGAACAAATAGAAGCTCCCCTGGGCGGGAAATTGTCTGTTTGCAGAAAATTGGCACAGACTGACAAAGGACAAATGGATTTTGGACATTGTAGACCGAGGGTACAGGTTTCATTTTCATACCTTACCAAGAAAACAAGGCATGCCAAACCTACCACAAAACCAGAGGGCAGAGGCTATCAAGCAAATCACTCTGCTGACTCGGATGAAAGCAATAGAAAGAGTTCCACAACAAGAACAAGACCAGGGGTTTTACTCAAGACTGTTCCTTGTTCCAAGAAAAGAATCTCAATGGAGACCAATACTGGACTTGTCCACATTAAACACCTTTCTCATAGTACCAAAGTTCAAAATGCTGACTCTACAGCAACTCCTTCCCATGCTGGGCAAGGGGTCTTGGCTGATTACTCTGGACCTCAAGGAGGCATACCTGCATGTCCCTATCAGACACAGCTGCAGAAGATACCTCAGATTTCTTGCAGGGCCAGAGCATTATCAATTCTCAGCATTGCCATTTGGCTTATCTACTGTACCCAGAGTATTCACAAAATGCCTGGCTTCAGTAATTGCTCATTGCAGGCTCCAGGGGATACAAATTTACCCGTACCTGGACGACTGCCTCATACAAGTGGACGACAAATTGATGTTGACAAAAAACCTGGATTATGTCATACGATTACTTCAAGCTCTGGGATACACAGTCAACTTCCAAAAGTCAAGACTGCAGCCATCCCAGCAAATAATCTTCTTAGGAGCCAAACTAGACACAGCCTCTCAGATGGCTTACCTGCAGAAGACAAGCAAGAGAAGTTAACTCATTACTTCAAAGGTTTAGCAAAACTCACCCAGATGACTGCAAGGAGATTCCTACAGGCCCTGGGTTACATGGCATCCTGCATTCTCCTGGTTCCATTAGCAAGACTACACATGAGAAAGCTTCAATGGTACCTAAAAAGCATTTGGTCTCAACACAGCAACAACTTGAGACAATCATACCGCTCATTCCATGCCTACAAAAGGAATTCCTATGGTGGGCCTCGGTGAGCCAGGCAAACACAGGTATGTCATTCAAAAAAACACAGATAACACAGACCATGACCACAGACGCCTCAGACCTTGGATGGGGGGGCGCACATGGAAGGCAGGTGTATACAAGGACAATGGTCTCCAAAGGAAACACATCTGCATATAAACCAAAAGGAAATGCTGGCAGTAATGCATGCCATCGAGGCTTTTCAACACCAACTCCAGCAAGGCCATTTACTGATATGGACAGACAACACCACTGTAATGTGGTACATAAACAAGCAAGGGGGCACCCACTCTTACCCCCTTTGCAGACTGACAATGCATCTTTGGGAGAAATCACTGAGTCTAAACATCCAGTTACAATCCCAGCTTGTTCCAGGAAAAGACAATGTGTTGGCAGACAGCCTAAGCAGGAATTTCACAGATCCACACGAGTGGAGGTTACATCCAAAGACCTTCAGACAACTCACTTCGACATGGGGCAAGCCAGAAGTGGACCTATTTGCCTCTCATCTCAACCATCTTCTACCAAAATTCTGCACAAGGACATACCATCCAAAAGCTTGGAAAATAGATGCCCTCTCATTCAACTGGAACTCACTAACAATCTATGCATTCCCACCTCTGCCACTGATGACCTCAGTATTAATAAAGATCAAAGCAGAGAAACCCAAGGGAATCATAATAGCTCCGGACTGGCCAAGACAACACCTGGTACCCATTACTACGGAGCATATGTCACACCAGGAGGTGGGCCCTTCCCCAATGACCTCTACTTCTGACTCAACACAACTTCGAAACAGTGCATCCAAATCTACAGACACTGCAGCTAACAGCCTGGGAGATCCCATAAATAACTTCAGCCTATCTCTCTCCAAGGAAGTTCAGCGGATACTAACAGAGGCTCGAAGACCATCCACCAGAAAGGTTTATTTAGCAAAGTGGAAAAGATTCAGCAATTGTAACACCAGCAAGGGACATGATGCATCACTGTTGAACATCCCACTCATCTTGGAATATTTGGCAGATATGTTAAAGAACGGACTATCATATTCTTCAATAAAGATACATGCATCTGCTATTTCAGCTAGATACAACACTGATCCTCCTGTTTTTTCACACCCTTTACTAAGGCAATTCCTCAGGGGAATCAAGAACATTAAGCCACCAAGAAAGGCCCCAGTGCCAGCCTGGGACCTCAATTTTGTCCTAGAAAAACTGACTCTACCTCCATTTGAGCCAGCAGCTTCAGTTGACTTGCGATTTCTCTCTTGGAAAACAGCTTTCCTGTTGGCAATGACATCAGCAAGAAGGGTTTTGGAGCTACAGGCCCTAATGGCAATACCACCCTTCATTATTTTTCACAGAGACAGGGTTTCATTAAGGACAAACCCTACTTTCATGCCAAAGGTGGTATCTAGGGTTTCTTTAAATCAAGCAATTCATCTGCCTGCTTTCTTCCCCAAACCTGAGAACAAGGGGGAAAGACTGTTGCATACCTTGGACATTCACAGACAACTTCGTTACTACCTGGACAGAACCAAGGCCAGTAGGAAGTCTGAACAACTTTTTGTAGCTTACCCTGCAGTCCAAGGAAAAGCAATTTCAAAACAGACTATTTCAAAATGGATTGGACATTGCATCAGATTCTGTTATTCCTTTCATGGAAAGACTGTTCCAGCCAATGTCAGACGACATTCCACCAGAGCTACAGCCACCTCTACAGCATTCTTAAGAGGGGTGCCTACTAAGGACATTCTAGAAGCTGCTACATGGAGCTCCGTGCATACATTCTCCAAACACTACAATCTCCCTCTATACTCCAGATCCAGAGCAGGCTTTGCTTCGGCAGTCCTGCAGGGTTTGATTGCCACACCATCTTTTCCTAGAGCATTCCTCCTCCCCAGCTAAGCTATGGTATTCTACCCACATGTTATGACTGCAGTTGCATTCTTGAAGGACATAGTACAGTTTTGTACCTACCATAAATGTAGATGTCCGATAGACATGCAACTGCAGTCGGATCCCCCCCCCCCCCCATACCCCCCTATGCCTAGGGTCCACTCCTATCCCTGTTTCTCTTAGCTGGGGATATCTGTTATGGTGTATTTGTTTTATTGCTCATTTATTTGTTTGGAATCCTGTTTTTGTCTTCCAATTTGATTACAGCCTTCCTTGGAGGGCACCTGGCATCTGGGGCAAGAAACACTAAAGAAAATGGCGTCTGCTGATGCTTATATACTCCAGCCGCTCTGACGTCGGAGAGAAATGCGACATCAGCCGACGTCGGACCCAGACTTTGGAATCCGGCCGACCGAGGGCTGCCTGAGGCAGGACAACCCACATGTTATGACTGCAGTTGCATGTCTATCGGACATCTACATTTATGGTAGGTACAAAACTGTACTTTTGTAGCCTATGCTGCTGGAATACAAGGAAAAGCAATCTCCAAGCAAACAATTTCAAAATGGATTGGACACTGCATCAGATTCTGCTATTCTTACCATGGAAAAAGTGTGCCAGCCAATATTAGGCCACATTCCACCAGAGCTATAGCCACATCCACAGCTTTCCTAAGAGGAGTGGCTGCAAAGGACATTCTAGAGGCTGCTACATGGAGCTCCGTGCATACATTTACCAAACACTACAACCTGCCTTTATACTCCAGATCCGGAGCAGGCTTTGCTTCGGCAGTCCTGCAGGGCATTTTAGCTACACCATCTTTTTCGTAGCTCCATCCACCCCCAGCTTGGCTATGGTATTCAACCCATATGTTATGACTGCAGTTGCATTCTTGAAGGACATAGTACAGTTTTGTACCTACCATAAATGTAGATGTCCGATAGATATGCAACTGCAGTCGGATTTTCCCTCCCGCCTTCCCCTCTTTTCCTTCATTTGGGTCCATTCCCCCTGTTCCTTTTTAGCTGGGGGTATCTCCTATGGTGTATCTGTTTATTACTGTTGTGCATGTCTGGAATTGTTTATCCATTCACCAAATTTAGCCTTCCTAGAAGGGCACCTGGCATCTGGGGCAAGAAACATGAAGAAGATGGCGTCAACCGATGCCTTTATACTCCAGCCGTTGTGACGTCGGAGAGGATGCGACACCAGCCAACGCCAGACCCAGACTTTGGAATTCGGCCGACCGAGGGCTGCCTGAGGCAGGACAACCCATATGTTATGACTGCAGTTGCATATCTATCGGACATCTACTTTTATGGTAGGTACAAAACTGTACTTTATATATCTCAGATCAGAGTTGTAGTCAATGCCCCTAGTAATAAAGTAGGAAGAAACACAAATATAGTAAAAGCAGATGAATAAAGTGCAATTTATATATATATAAAATACAGTACTTTTAAAACTGCAAGTTTGCACTTAACAGAAGAATAAAACACAGTACTGCAAGTTTGCACTTAGCTTCTAATGCAGGTGATTGTAGCCAACCAAGTCACTCAGAAATTGAACTGCAGAGAGACACACAGCACATTATTCAGTGAAACAATTAGGTAAATAAAATACAGTACTTTTAAAACTGCAAGTTTGCACTTAATAGAAGAATAAAACACAGTACTGCAAGTTTGCATTTAACTTCAGCTTCTAATGCAGGTGATTGTAGCAAACCGAGTCACTCAGAAATTGAGCATAAAATGAATTCTCAAACTTTGTGGCTAGCACTTAAAGTACAGAGGAAACCCTCTAGGCTAACAGGTAAATGTCAGATAACAAAAGTGTGAAGACCACCACCCCGTCTTACAGAAGAGAGACAAGCATTTTATTGCATTGATCCAGAAAGTGGTTTCAGAAAGTGCACAAGGTGTGGCCGTAAGCTTTCCCTGGCAGATGGTCACACTCTGTGCATTGTCTGCTTTGGGGGCTGAACACCTCAAGTCCCCCTGTCCTATTTGCACTGGGTTTAACCCCAGGGCACTTAAGGACAGGCAGGACAAAGTGATTTTTAAGGGCCTATTGCCTTTTTCTTCTGGGACTGTGGTCCACTCTTCCATTGCGGGGAAAGCAATGGCTGCTGCTCCGTCTTCCTCTTTCCCGGCCTCTGGGACTCACATGCCCACTAAGAGGTCCGGGGAAGGGGATCAAGTCAAGAAGGACTGGCCTCGCAATTGATCCCCCGACCGCTTGTCACAGGCCGGTCCGCAACCAAAAGTGAAGCCTGTATCCGGCCTGTGACTCCTTGGGTCAGGTCCCCTAGGTTTTCACATGAGCCCAAGGAACAACAAAGCCAGTCTCCAGTCAGGCCCTCCCCTGACCGGCACTCCCGTTCGATTTCACTTGGAGCCTTTCAGAAGCGGAGATAGACAAGATGATGCTGAGGTTTGTCTGCACTCAGATACAGTTGGGGGTCTTGCTGGGGCCTTCTTCCTCTAGAGCAAGTCCCTTCCAACCCTTGTTGCATCCCATTACTCCATCTCCGATCCAACCTGCGGTTTCTGAATCATTGGATCCAAGGATGATCGGAGTCAAGGGGTAGCCGCCGATGGTACCCTGTACCTCGATGCCGGCCGGTGCCTTGAGTTTGTCAGATTTGATGGGATCAGATCTGACCTCTGGGAGCTGCAGCCTTGGGGTTGGATCTGAGGGGATGTTTTCTGCTCCGAGCCTTTTGGAGAGAAGCATCTCTCTCAGCATCTTGGCTCCAGCAGGCTTGGCTCTGACTCCCCTGTTGGGGCAAGGGGGAGCGGCTTCCACCTTTTCTGTCCAGGAGGCACGTTTCCCCTCTGCTTTCGACATGGTGGAGAGGCCTCTCGCTGGGTCGAGACTTCAGACCATCTCGTCCTCTGAATCCGTCCAGACCCCCTACCTCCGAGTGTGGTTCCAGCTATCTTGCCCTCTCAGGGACAGCCTGTACCTGTAATGGCTCTTGTCGCAGGCCGGCCCGCCGCCACAAGTGAAGTCTGTATCCAGGCCTCTGACACCTAGGCTGAAGTCTTCTAGGTTTTCACATGAGCTTGAGGAACATCAAAGCCAGTCTCCGGTCAGGTCTTTCTCCCACCGGCACTTCTGTCTGATTTTGGCGGCGTCCTCCCGCTCCACTTGGAGCCTTTTGGAAGTGGAGATGGACAAGATGATGCGGTGCTTTATCCGCACTCAGATACAGATGGGGGTTTTGCCAGGGCCTTCTCCCTCCAGAGCGGGTCCCTTCCAACCCTTGTTCCATCCCATTACTCCTTCTCCGATACAACCCACGGTTTCTGAGTCATTGGATACGAGGACGATCGGAGTCAAAGGGTCAGCACCGATGGTACCCTGTACCTCGGCTCCGGCTGGTGCCTTGAGTTTGTCGAATCTGATGGGATCGGATACAAGCGCTGTGAGCTGCATCCCTGTGGTTGGATCCAAGGGGGTGTTTTCTGCTCCATGCCTGTCGGAGAGAAGCATCCCTCTCTACGTCTCGGCTCTAGCAGGCTTGGCTCTGACTTCCCTGTCGGGGCAAGGTGGAGTGGCTTCCACCTTTTCTGTCGAGGAGGCACGTTCCCCCACTACTTTCAACGTGGTGGAGAGGGCTCTCCCAGGGTCGAGACATCAGACTATCTCATTGTCTGAAACTACCCAGACCATCCTGGCTCTGAGTGTGGTTACGACCATGTTGCCCTCTCAGGGACAGCCTGTGCCTGTAATGTCCCACATAATTCCGCCTTCAGAACAGCCCATTTGCGAGGCTTCCCCAGGCAGTCCCCCTGTGGAGGCCCCCCCCCCGCAAACATATATGTAAAAGGAGGCATTTGGACTCTCCACCAGAGTCCCTCACAGAGGACACAGATTTGGATGAAGGGAAAGGCTCCCCAAGGTCACCCCCCGAGGATGTCTCCTATGGGGACATCATGGAGCTCCTCTGCCGGGGGAGGGGGTCCACCCCAAAGCCAGCCACGGATGAGTCCGTGTTTCTGGAGGCATTCGGCATGGGCCCATCTAACTCTTGGGTGTCCCCTCCTGCCGACCCACTTGTGGAACTAATAACATCTAAGGCTTGGAAGGAGCCAGACACCGTAGAGCCAATACCTAAGTGGCCGGATAAGGTTTTGAGTCCCCCCCCCCTCAGGCAAGCTTCATTGGCACAAGGGGTCCCCTGTAGATGCTATGATGGTGGCGGTGGCCACCAAGAAGGAGCTCGCTCAGGTGAGCTCCATGGTCCAAACTTCTGACCAAGAGTCGAGAGCATTGGATCACTTTAGGAAGTGAGTGTATCCTTCAGCGACCTTCTCTGTGATGGCGCTGAACTATATGGTGCACGTTATTTGACTCCAGAGAGATCTTGTTAAGGAAATCATGGCGTCAACTCCAGGGTCCATATCGGCAGAGGACAGGAAGACATTTGATGCACAAATGGCCACCCTAAAAGCAGAAGCTTTTGTTTTTCCACGCCATCAGGAGTCATGCCTGGCTCCGCTTATGTCACTTTATGGAGCCCTTCAAGGTGTCTTTTACCATTGCTCCTTATGATGGTTCTTCCCTGTTCAGGAAGATGGTCAGAGAGACTTTAGTCCAGAGCGAGAAGGACGGGAAGACACTGTCTGCCGTTGGGATCCACTTCTCTCTGCCTCAAAGGTCCTGTTTCAGGAACCAGTGAGGCCCAAAGAAGATGTGGATCCACAAGTCTCAGGTATTTACCCAGGATGCTCAGGACTCACCTTCCCCCAGAGGCAGAGGGGGATTTGACAGACGCCACCCTAGAAACAGAGAGGGTCCTAAGAATTTTGGGTCCTGAGAACCCTTCTCGGATGAACCCGGGCAGCAGCCCTGAGGGGTTGCCAGGCTATTCTTCTCTGGAGACATTCGGAGATCGTCTGTTGCTACACCCTTTAGCATGGGAGTCCATAACAACAGATCAATGGGTGTTCCGCATCATATCCAGAGGATAGTCCATTCCATTCCAGGAGCCTGCCCCATCCAACTAAGCCCTCCCGGATTACACCTGCACAGCGGCAAGATGCAGCAGTACAAATAGACTCACTGCTAAGGAAAAGAGTCATCCAACCAGTTTCCCTAGACCAGTCCAGATCTGGTTCATAGGTTCATAGGTTGGTACTAGGCTATCAGCCCTAGGGCCTATACAAGCCTAGCCATAACAATTCCCTGGCTATTTCTTCCCACATTATTTACTTTCCTGGACCCCTGTCTAGCAGGGCGACTGACGTGATCCCTGGGGTGAATTTCCTTTCTCCCATCCAATCGTCAAGGTTCCTCTTGAAGAGGTCCAAAGAGGCACTCTGCTTGACATGTATGGGCAATCTATTCCAGAGTCTGGGGAGTCTCTGGGTCAGGAACCTATCCCTCCAACATGTTTTGTTTATTGTGATGACAAGGTTTAGATCCCTGGAGCGTGTAGCTCTGAGGGATTGGGATTTCTTTAAGTGTAGCATGTCCAACAGCTCTGGGTTTGACATGGCCTTGTATGTTAAGCAGAGATCGCCTCTGAGTAGACGATATGCGACAGAGTATAGCTGGAGTTTTTTAAGACAGTCAGCGTAGGGCATCTGCTTTAGGCCTGTGATTCTTTTAGTGAGGTATTTCTGAGGCCTTTCCAGTTGTTGCAGATGTCTTGAGAGGTACATACCAAATGGGGCGTTGTATTCTATAATGGGTCTAATGAGGGATGAGTACAGTGGGACAATGACCTCCTTTTTTTCTGGATGAAAAGCCCTTCGTGATGAGGTGTGCCACATAGAAGGATTTCCTGACTGTTGTGGCGATGTGGTTATCGAAGGTGAGACCACTGTCCACCTGTGTCCCTAAGTCTCTTATCACACTTTCTGTGTTTAGTGTACTGCCACCTATATGGTAATTCATGGATACATGTTTTTTCCCAAAGGGGATAACAATACATTTCTTGGCATTGAGCTTGAGCCCATGGCTCTGGCACCAAGCATCTGTTTCTGTAAGGCCCTTTTGTAGAGTATCCACATCATTTGGGGATTCAATAATGGCTCCCAGTTTGTAGTCATCTGCAAACTTTGTTAGCCAGAGTCCCTTAGTGTTGACCTGTACTTCAGAGAAGTAGATGCCAAACAAGAGCGCCCCAGGACTGAACCCTGAGGTACTCCACTTGTCACTTGTCTGGAGCTGGATTTGGAGTCGGCTACTTTTACAGTGTGGGTTCTATCAGTAAGCCATTTAGCAACCCACTGGGTGACATAGGGATTAATGCCCAACTTAGTAAGTTTATCTATGATTCCAGAGTGGGGGATGGTGTCAAAGGCCTTGGCAAGGTCTAGATAGGCTGTGTGGACCACCTTACCCTTGTCCATGGCTCTGGAGACTGATTCAAAGAAGTCAATCAGGTTCAGGAGACAAGATCGGCCCTTCACAAACCCAAACTGGGTGGGGTCCAGTGTTTGAAGGTTGCCAATGTCTTTGTTTATAAGTTCCATGATAATACGCCCATGGCCTTGCAGATAAGGCTTGTCAGACTGATGGGACGGTAGTTTCCGGGATCCAAGGTGGATCCCCTTGTGGATTGGGATAACTGTAGCTCTAAGCCACTCAGTGGGCAATGAAACCTGAGGTGAGGCTATGATTAAGCATGACACTTAGGTGAGGTGCCAGTTCATATTGTAGTTCATGTAGTACACAGCCCGGGATGTCATCTGGTCCCATGGATGCTGTATTCTTGGCTTTAGAGAGTGAGTTTTGTACCTGTGTGGCCGTTATTACTGGAATTTGGCAATCTTCCGGTATTGAGATGGGCCATTTAGGGGGTGAGAGTGGGGTGAAGTTGGCACTGAATCGATCTGCCAGGATATTGGCAATATCCTTCAGATCAGTATATTTAATGCCATTCTGTTTTAGCTCAGAGCAGATCTGAGCATTGCCGTTTAGATTCTTGACATAATTATAGAATGCTTTGTGGTTGTCTTTGGAATCTTTGGCAATTTTATTTTCGTAACTAGCTTTGGAGGATTTTGTGAGGCATCTCAGTTTCTTACTGAGGCTAGTAAGGGAGTTTTTTGCATCCTGGGATTTTCCTCTTTTCTGCAAAAGTTTCTTCCTTTTGTTGTAAAGTTTATTCCAGGTTCTTTTAGTGCTGAAAAAGATGGGGGACCTCAGATCAATCTTGGATCTGTCCATATTGAACCTGTCTGTAACCAAGACAAAATTCTGGATGGTCATGATTCAATCTATCCTGCCCTATTTGCAGGCCAGAGACTGAATGTGCTCTCTCAATCTCCAGGATGCGTACTATCACATGAAGATGGACAGGCGCTCTCAGAGGTTCCTTCGCTTCTGGCTGGGAGTCAATCATTATCAATTGTGAGCCCTTCCCTTTGGTCTCACCACAGCCCACTGGGTGTTCATCAAGTTAATGGTGGTAGTAGCGGCTCACCTGAGGCTTCAGGGTATTCAGGTCTTTCCATGCCTGGATGATTGGTTCTTTACTGCCCCTTCAGAGCATCTACTTTGTCAGGCCAGGGACTCCTTCCTTTGGCTAGCCAACAAGTTGGGCCCCACGATCAACAAATCTGCTCTACTCCCAGTTCAGGTTTTGGATTTTATTGGGGCACGGCTGGACACTTTACAAATGACGGTGTTCCTTACATTAGACAGGATACACAATCTGAGGTTACACATCTTACAGATTCTTCAGACCCATTTACCGACAGCCAAGGCAGTGTTAAGAGCATTGGGGTCTATGGTGGCCACGATCAATATTCTTCCAATGGCGCACCTTCATATGAGAGTGTTGCAGTGGACGCTTGTGGTTCAGTGGTCCCTGTAAGATTTCCCTTGTCCTTTCCAGTGAGAATCTCAAGAATGTGCAGGGACTCCCTTTGGTGATGGATTCAGTCTCCAAATTCCCCCTCAAGGGACGTCCATTCCAACCTGCCTTTCCCAAAACTACGGTGACCACTGACACCTCCCTATTAGGGGGGAGCATTGCACAGAAAGGACAGTCCAAGGCACTTGGTCCCCTTCCGAGACCTTTCTGCACATCAGTGTTCTAGAGATGAGACCGGTTCTCCTTGCATTGCAGGCCCTTCATGTTCATCTTCTTCTAGGAGCAATTGCAATTCAGATGGACAATATATCAGTGGTCTGGTATATCAACAAAAAAGGGGGAACCAGATCTTATAACCTGTGTTGAGAAACCATGAGAATGTGGGAATGGGTGATCTCCACCGGCCATTTTCTGGTGGCAACGGACATTCCAAGACAGTCCAACATTCTAGTGGACAGGCTTAGCAGATCTATCCTGATGCCTTATGAGTGGCGTCTGAACCCTTCAGTAGTGGAACAGATCCATCTAGAGTGGGGTTGTCGTTGCTGCGATCTCTCTCTGCATCTCCTTCTAATGTGAAATGTAGTGAGATTTTCACTCTGAACTCCCCGCCGGGGAAAATCCCTAGAGATGCTCTGATTCATGCTTGGCCTCCCAGTCTTCTTTGTGCATATACTCCTCTTCCCCTGATGTCAAGGTTTCTGCAGAAAGCCCAAAGGCTGGGGAGCACTGTGATCCTTATCACCCCATTCTGGCCTCGACAGGTTTGGTTTCCCTTACTCAGGTCTCATCTAGTTGTTTCACCATGGACTTTGGATCTGGTTCCGTATCTTCTCTCGCATCCGTCGGGGATCCCACACCCAGACCTGGACAGTCTGAAACTCACTGCTTGGCTTCTCTGGTTCCCATGATTATTAGGACTCCTGGTTTGTCATCTCCTGTTAAGTCTATTCTGGTAGCGGCTCACAAATCTTCTACCAGAAAAGTGTATCGTAGTAAATGGAAACGTTTCTCGATATGGGCCTCTCGGCAGTCCCTGGACCCCTTTACCACTCCTCTTTTGGCAGTCTTAGATTTTCTGGCTAGCATTTTTCAACAGGGTGCCAGTTCCTCTATGGTTGAAGTCCAACTGGCAGCCATTTCTAATTTTCACGTGGGGGTAAATGTCTTCAGTGACTTCCTCTAAACTTTGTAAGACCTTTCTTGAAGGTTTTTTTCTTCTTAGTCCCCCGGAAAAAGATCCTGTCCCACAGTGGGACCTTACCATACTGTTTCAGTCATTGGTTTCTCCCCCCCTTTGAGCCTGAGGCTTCAGTGGATGTGCAATTTCTGACTTGGAAAAGTGCCTTCTTGGTCACCATCACGTCTGCCAGAAGGGTGTCGGAGTTTCAGGCTCTTTCAATCAAAATGTCCTACGTGATTTTTCATAAAGGCAGGGTGTTGCTTTGCACCAACCCATCTTTCCTCCCTGAGGTAGTTTCGGAAGCCAATCTTAATCAGACCATTAACCTGACAGTCTTTTTTCCTAACTACCAGAACAAAGAGGAATTTAGGTTACATTTATTGGATGTGTATAGACAATTGAGATTTTACTTGCACAGGACTAAACGCTTCTGAAAATTTGATCAACTTTTTGTGTCTTATGCCAAGCCCTTCTTCGGCAAACCAGTGTCGAAAGTGACAAGTGCTCACTGGATCTCACAGTGCATTGGCCGAGCCTATTTGTAGAGAGGCCTGTCCCTGCCAGGGAAAGTGAAAGCTCATTTGACCCGATCTATGGCTACTTCAGCAGCCTCTTGGCCCAGGGTATCTTTGGATGATATTTGTTCGGCTGCCGCTTGGGCCTCATCTCATACCTTTATTTTGCATTATAAATTAGACATTTTCTCTAGGAGTAGAGCATCCTTTGGCTCTGCAGTGCTCCAGAACATCCTTCCATGAGGACCACCCAAGAGTTTGGTAGCTGGGGACTCTGTCCCACAGCTTGAAGATCAAATTAAGTAAATTACTTTAGATAAAGAAGTTATGTACTCACCATAACGTTCCAACTGAGTAATTACACTTCATCTTAAACCATCTCCCCCTCCTTCCCCCTAACCTTATCATTCAGCTGATGATATTTTTTCTTTCTTATCAGATGGTTATTGTTGGGATCCTTAGTTCTGCCCAGGCTAAGGGAGTTTCCTACTGCTTATCCTGGTGATAAAGTGTCATTGGGTCGGGTGTCTGATACATGTTAGGCAGCAAACTCGATCTGAGGGGAGAAGGGAGACGGGGGGCATTATGGGTAAGGGGGAGGAGCATGGAGCTCGGAGCCATAGCTGGAAAATGTGGCCGTGTCGGATCCGAAGACCGACAGGTTGAAGACAAATGAAGTATAACTATTCAGATGGAACTGTTATGGTGAGTACATAACTTCTTTTTTTGCAAGACAAACCATGTCTTCAGTCTGCAAAAATGCATTTTATTGCTAAAATAAAGATTCAGCAATAAAGAATTTTGGATAGTTACATCATTATCTTACACCACATTAAGTTATGCAGTCATGATATTCTACAAGATGTCCAGGAAAGCTAAAGGATATTTGTTTTCCTAAAATACCAGGAAATTTACCATTTTATTTATTTTTTTTAATTAGGACTGTCCTATAAAAAGAAACGCAGACAATAACTATGTGAAAAGGCTACCTGGAACATCAGACTTGATACACTAAAGGCAGTAGCTCTGCAGGGCTTCATGTTTTCATACAATCAAGGTAGTGTGAGATCAGAAGATGCAAACACACTACTTCACCTGTGATTAGTGTTTCACTCAGCAGTAGCAATGGGTTTGATTAAGGTACATAAGAAACTTAGAGATTATAATAAAATATGAAATCTGTGACCAAAACTTTATGAGAAGGAGGGGGCATATCAAACCACCAGGAGAAATTGCATTCATAAATGTTAATGTAGATATCTGCAGGGGTGTTGTATGCAGTATGGAAGAGTGCCTGTGGCAAACATCATAACACAAGAGACCATCTGTGTGGCATTGTCTTATGGCAGCATATAATGTGGCTTCATCATGGACATTTGTGAATTCAGTCTCAGAATCGAAATATCATTTTTTGTTATACGGGCAACAATGTCTGGCATTTTCCGAGTTGCTCATATTTCCGTTTCTTCCATGGAGGAATCTCGGCGCCGGACTTCCTCGTCGGCTCCGAGGGGGTGAGTGGCATCGACCCTTGTCCGACCCCACTCTCCCTCTCGGTGCCGGCGCTGGTGAGTTCGGCTCCGACATCGGCCTCGGAGCCATCACTGTCGGTGCCGAGGGGGTCCTTAGCTCCTCGGAGCGGGACCTCTGGCTCTGCCTGACAGGGTGCTTTCGAGGTCATGCGGAGTGTGTTAGAGCCTGGCTCTACTCCACAGTCGGCTCGTCAGCCCTCCCTCTATGCTGCCTCAGGGTAAGTCGACTCACTCCCTCATCCCGGACCGCAGAGAGCCAACTCCTCAGGAGCCCCTTTGGGATTTCATCCTCTTCCGAGGCCTCTCCTGATTTGGCAGAAGAGCCCCCTCGAAGAGGAAGTGCAAGAGGAAGCACATTGACTCACCTGAGTCTATCACGCCGGACACAGATCTGATGATTCTGAGGGTTCCCCGTTCCCCTTCTGAAGATGTCTCATTTGCAGACATTCTGGAGATCCTTAAACAGAGGGAAATTGGCCAGCCCTCAACCCTTCGGAGGACGAATCTGTGTATCTTGAGGCGTTTGGCTCTCGCCCTTCCACCTCCTGGGTGTCCCCTTGACCCCTCATGCAGGTGGTTGCTAAAAGGCATGGGCGGCTCCTGATTCAGTGGACCCACTCCCAGGAGACCCTCCAAATTCATCACAGCTCCATCAGACAAGGAATTTTTATCAAAAGGAGTCTCTGTGGATGCTGTGGTGGTAGCTGTCGCCACAAAGAAGGAACTGGCTGATCCTTCAGTGCCTGTCCATCCACCTAACAAGGAATCTAGGTCCATGGATAGGTGCGGAAGCGGATGTTCTCCTCAGCGACATTTACTATGCTCGCTGAATTATTTGTGCCATTTCACTCGCCTTCAAAGGGACTTGATCAAAGAAGCGAGTGAAATGCTGAAGGACCCTACAGCTGCGGGTTTCCAAGAGAAATGAACACGAGCTGGCTATCCTAAATTCTATTTCCAACTCCTCCATGCCTCCTCTTATGCGGCCGATGGAGCGAGCAGCCGCAGGAACAGGGTAGCCTTACGTAGGCACGCCTGGATGCGGCTATGCAATTTTCTTGGAACCTTTCAAGACGTCTTTCACGAACTCCCCTTTTGATGGATCATCTCTTTTTGGTCCACAAGTGAAAGAAACCCTGACTAGGTGCGAGACTGATGGCAAGACCCTTTCTGCCGTCGGAGTCCGTTTTTCTACTCCTTCTAGGCCTTACCCCAAAGGCCAGAAGGGGGAAAGATGTGGTTCGTAAACAATCTCAAGGAACTTTGCCTGATGCACAGAGTCGGTTCCCCGCCAGAGGCAGAGGGGGGAACAACAATGGTAGACGTCACCCTAGAGGCAGAGGGGGTCCGCAGAACCAGGGCAATCGAGAAACATCCTCCGATAAGCCTTTTCAGCATCCCTGAGGTGTTGCCCGACTGCCCATCTTCGGAGGCAGTCGGGGGAAGATTGTCACTGTACCCAGAAGCCTGGCTATCCTTGACACAAGACAAAAGGGTACAGTCCATCATTTCCGAAGGGTATTCTATTCCCTTCTTACGTTCCAAATCAGTGAAAAATCCCTTCCAGATGTTCCACCGCTCAAAGGGATATAGCAGCTTCGAAATTTCAAAACTGCTTGCAAAGAGCTATTCAGCCAGTGCCAGCAGACCAACTAGGATCCGGAATCTACTCAAGGTTCTTTTTAGTTCCAAAGAAAACAGGGGACTGGAGACCAATTTTGGATCTCAGTATCTTGAACAGATCGGTCAAGAAAACAAGATTTCGATGGTCACGCTGCAATCCATTCTTCCCCTATTGGGAAAAGGAAACTGGATGTGCTCTATAGACCTTCAGGACGCTGTACTATCACATAAAATGAACAGGCGCCCAGAAGATTCCTCCGCTTCAGGCTGGGAACCAGTCATTTTCAATTCAGGGCCCTGCCCTTTGGTCTCACCACTGCCCCCGGTGTTTACCAAATGCATGGCAGTGGTAGCTTCTCACCTGAGACGACAAGGATTCCAGGTGTTTCCATATTTGGACGACTGGCTCCTCACAGCTCCCACCAAGCATCTCCTTCTGATGGCCAGAGATTACACTTTTCGCGTCTGTCAAAAACTGGGTATCTCAATAAATTAGTGAAAGTCTGTTTTGTCGCCTTGTCGTACTATTACCTACATAGGCGCAAATTTAGATACTGTAAACATGTCTGCAACACTAACGAACCAAAGGATATCAGACATTCAAAATTGGTATCACTACTTCTCAACAACAACAGAGCCAAAGCCAGGTTAGTTCTAAAGGTGTTGGGAATCATGGCGTGCCATACCCCTCCTTCCATTGGCCAGATACCACATGGATCCTTCAGTGGATGCTCTTTTCTCAATGGTCATACCAGGAACTTCCAATGTCTCACACCATTATGATCACGCAAGCGTGCAAAAAGCATCTCATGTGGTGGATGTCTTCCCCCCAGCTCCTGCTGGGGAGACCATTTGTTCCACCTCCTCCGGTTGCTACTCTTACAACGGATGCCTCCCTGATCGGGTGGGGGGGCATTATCAGGCAGGACAGTCCAGGGCACATGGCAACCAAACGAATGCCACTTGCACATAAATGTTCTGGAGATGAGAGCAGTGCTTTTAGCGTTGCAAGCCCTTCAAGACTCTCTTCCTTGGGAGCGATTTGCAATCCAGACAGACAATATGTCTGTAGTGTGGTACATCAACAAACAAGGCGGAACCAGATCATACCCTCTGTGTCGAGAAGCACTCAGACTGTGGCAATGGGCGATTTCTTCTCAGCGTTTTCTGATAGCAACGCACATCCCCGGTAAGTCCAATCACATTGCGGACAAGTTGAGCAGAGCTATTCTCATGCCTCACGAGTGGTCTCTGAAAGACTCTGTAGTGAGAGAGATTTTTCTCAAGTGGGGTCAGCCTTGCTGCGATCTTTTTGCTACTCCCCAAAACAGCAAGTGCAGAGAATACTTCACTCTATTCCCTTTACCAGGCCAACCCAGCAGGGACGCGCTAGTCCAAGTTTGGCCCCGGGGACTTCTGTATGCATTTCCTCCCTTCCCACTGATCTCTCAAGTAATACAGAAAGCTATCGCTCAGAAGGCCTCATTGATCCTCATTGCTCCTTACTGGCCTCGACAAGTGTGGTTCCCCTTTCTGCATCGATTTCTTTTGCAGCGACCGTGGAATCTGGACCTAGTTCCAGATCTTTTGATCCATCAGTCGGGTCAGTTTCATCGCTCCCTGCCCTCTCTGAACCTCACTGCTTGGTTCCTCCACTTCCAACCGTAGCCAGGCTTCCTCAATTATCTCACTCTGTTAGAGATATTTTGATAGCTTCCCATAAATCTTCCACTCGAAAGATTTATTTGAGTAAGTGGAAACGCTTCATATTGGGCACAAGGAAAGGACATAGATCCTTTCACCGCTTCCATCCAACTAGTCCTTAATTTTCTTGCTGAACTCTTCCATGCAGGTTCATCTCCATCTACTCTTAAGGTTCAATTGGCAGCTATTTCTAATTTCCATGTGGGTATTTCTGAATCCGCCTAATGTCCCACAAACTCTGCAAAGCCTTTTTGAAAGGAGTTTTTCTTCTCAGACCTCCTGTAAGAAATCCTCCTTCTCCTTGGGACCTAAATTTAGTTCTTGCTTCTTTGATTCTTTCCCCTTCGAACCTGCAGCTTCATGTTCCTTAAAGTTATTATCATGGAAAACTCTCTTTCTGGTGGCTATCACATCAGCTAGAAGAATTTCAGAACTTCAAGCACTCAGTTGTCGTTCTCGTTACCTTGTGTTCCATAAGGACAGAGTTTCCTACGAACTAACCCGTCCTTTTGCCTAAGGTGGTTTCAACATCAAATCTAAACCAATGCATTGACCTCCTGTCTTTTTCCGGAGTATTCAAATAGCTCTGAACAAAAATTACACTGTCTGGATGTTCATCGTCAATTAAGGTACTACTTGGACAGGAAAACAATTCAGAAAATCTGATCAGCTGTTTGTCTCCTATACGGAAAGCAGAAAGGGACTTCCAGTTTCAAAGGTATCTTTATCCAGATGGCTAACATCTCTGATTACCCTTGTTTATGAGATTAGACACCAAAACTTTGCCTAATAAGCCTAAAGCCCATTCCACCAGAGCTTTGGCTACTTCTCTAGCCTTCCAAGACAGACTGCCTATTGACACCATTTGTGCAGCGGCTACTTGGGCTACTCCTCACACTTTTATTTCCCATTATAAGTTGGATTTAGCTTCTAGGCATAGAGCTAATTTTGGTTCCACTGTTCTCAGGAGTCTGTTCCGTTAGGCCACCCGGGACAAGGTGCTAGGGACGCGGTCCCATCCAGCAAGAATGAAGTAGATAGACAACTTAACATATAGAAGTTATGTTCTTACCATAACGCTCCATGTTAGTTGTCTTCTTCTGCTTCTTCTTGCCCCACCCTCCTTCCCCTGGCCTGACAGACCTAGAGGAGTTGTGATCGTGACCTCTCTTTCTACCACCTCTTTCTTGAAGCTATATGCTATTATGCATATTTCTTGTTTCAGGATGTAGGTCACCCTTCTTCTTCCTGTTGTTAGAGGTGGATTCCGTTTTTACAGTTATACTGTTTCTGTTATAAGCTGGGTTAGCTTACAAACGAGATCTGAGGTAACTCTCGCCTAGCATTGTGGGATATAAGGGGAGCCTCGAGCCGGTGGAACCAACTCTCGAGCTTTAGAGTGGCCGAGTCGGAGCCGAGGTCGGCTCCGAACCCATCCAGCAAGAAGAAGGCGAGAAGAAGACAACTAACATGGAACGTTATGGTAAGAACATAACTTCTATTTCTGCCCAGGCTAAGGGAGTTTCCTACTGCTTATCCTGGTGATAAAGTGTCATTGGGTCGGGTGTCTGATACATGTTAGGCAGCAAACTCGATCTGAGGGGAGAAGGGAGACGGGGGGCATTATGGGTAAGGGGGAGGAGCATGGAGCTCGGAGCCACAGCTGGAAAATGTGGCCGTGTCGGATCCGATATGGATCCGAAGACCGACAGGTTGAAGACAAATGAAGTATAACTATTCAGATGGAACTGTTATGGTGAGTACATAACTTCTTTTTTTGCAAGACAAACCATGTCTTCAGTCTGCAAAAATGCATTTTATTGCTAAAATAAAGATTCAGCAATAAAGAATTTTGGATATTTACATCATTATCTTACACCACATTAAGTTATGCAGTCATGGTATTCTACAAGATGTCCAGGAAAGCTAAAGGATATTTGTTTTCCTAAAATACCAGGAAATTTACCATTTTATTTATTTTTTTTAATTAGGACTGTCCTATAAAAAGAAACGCAGACAATAACTATGTGAAAAGGCTACCTGGAACATCAGACTTGATACACTAAAGGCAGTAGCTCTGCAGGGCTTCATGTTTTCATACAATCAAGGTAGTGTGAGATCAGAAGATGCAAACACACTACTTCACCTGTGATTAGTGTTTCACTCAGCAGTAGCAATGGGTTTGATTAAGGTACATAAGAAACTTAGAGATTATAATAAAATATGAAATCTGTGACCAAAACTTTATGAGAAGGAGGGGGCATATCAAACCACCAGGAGAAATTGCATTCATAAATGTTAATGTAGATATCTGCAGGGGTGTTGTATGCAGTATGGAAGAGTGCCTGTGGCAAACATCATAACACAAGAGACCATCTGTGTGGCATTGTCTTATGGCAGCATATAATGTGGCTTCATCATGGACATTTGTGAATTCAGTCTCAGACATTCATAGTTATACAGTTTATCTTGTTATATCCAGGGGCAAATCACACTGTCTAGAGCACTTTTACACAAAAGTAAGTTATAGTTCTCATATTTCAAGCTTTGAATTTTGTACTTTTGGATGGAACAGTGAAACCATTTCAAGAGCTCTGGACTTCACATATTTTATTTGTATCTAATGGGTCATGTTAGCCAAAAAACTTTACTGTTATGTCAGCAACAATGCTACTGTGTTGTAACCATGCTGTATGTCAGTCATTGTCTTCTATTTTAAGGACTTCTGGTTTCAGAATATCATTGTGAAACAATTTTATTTTTTTAAAGAATGGCATGTTCTTTCTGTAGGTTAGCATTTTGTATGTGTGAATGATTGTGTTGCAATATGTTAGAGTTAAATATAGCTCCTTCTGAAATGCATACTGATATAACATTTGTTTTTTTGGCTGTAGAGAAGATGATAGGGTAGTGCATATTCTGAAGAGAATGTGAGTTGTTGGAGAGCCAATGGCAGTTTGAATTTGATGTGAGTCTGGATATATGTTTTTTTTTTTATTTACACTAATATGTATTTAAGATCTGTTTATAGGTTCATAGGTGTTTACTAGGCCACTGACAGCAAGGGCCGTTTTAAGCCTAGCCAGACATCACAAATCTCTGACAAGTTCTGGTATACTTGATAAGTGTAACCAGTAGCTTGGGAGATGAAACATTTACAGGCTTCCTGTGTACATTAGAGACAGAGGTGCCAAACCAGGGATGAATTTCCTGTTCCTATCCAATTGTCCAAGTTATACTTGAATTGGGTTAGGGAGGAACTTTGCTTCACATGGATGGAGAGCCTGTTCCAGAGAACGGGTAGTCTCTGGGATACATACCTGTCTCTCTAGCAGATCGTATTGATATCACAGGCAAGGTTTGAGTCTTTAGAGTGGGTAATACTGGTGCTGTTTGTTTCATAGATATGCAAGAGCTCCATTGGAATGGGGTCTGACAATGCCTTGTATGCCAGGCATAGAGCTCCCCTCAGCAGCCTGCAGGAGACAGAATACAGGAACAGAACCTTAAGGCAATCTGCATAGGACATGTTACTTACATTTTATTCTTTTAGTGAGGAACATCTGTGGACATTCCATTTGTTGGATATGCCTGGTTAGCTGCATTCTAAAGGGAGCATTGTACTCAGTGATAGGGCTAATGAATGCTGACTACAGTGGAACAATGATTTCCTTGGACCTAAATGCCATACCTTTGTTTATAAGTTACACAACATAGAATGATTTCCTCACTACTGTAGACAAGTGGTGGTCAAAGGTTAGATTGCTGTATATGTGTGTCCCCAAGTCCCTGACTACTGGGTCAGCAGTTAGGGGTGTGTTGCCAATGAGTCTGCTTGAGTAGACCGAATTTTCACTTACTCTAATTTTATTTTCCGGAGACAACACCAAATTGTCACTAAATCGAAACTACACACTACCGAGATTTTTAATTGGAAACTAGACACTTCTTGCTTTTTTCTCCACTGTAGTGTGATCTTGTAGTTGTTATATTTAGTTGGGCGTGTGTGGAGGGCACAGCTTCCCACATTGGGGGTATGCGGGGAGTAGCCCCCCCCACCTGGGTGGGTTTCACATAGTGCTGTGTATGTGCAGTTTTATTGTTGGACAGGTGTCTCATTTTCCAGTTAAAAATTTCAGTAGTATGCATTAACAGTTTAGTGACAGTTCGGTGTTGTTGTCTCAGAAAAATAAAATTCAGGTAAGTGAAAAATTCGGTCCACTCAATTAGACCCGTTGTCATTATGATCGTTAACAGGGGTGGATGACATCCCAAAGGATACTATTATGAATTTCTTGGAATTTACTTTTAGTCAATGGTTCTGGCACCAGTTCTTTTTCTGTGTCAGCCATTCCTGGAGAACATTTGTGTCTGTGGGTGATTCAGTCACAGCTCCTAATTTCCAGTCATCTGCAAATTTAGTCAACCATCAGCTATTGATGTTGGCCTTGGCTTAAGAGAAGTAAATCCCAAAAAGGAGCAATGCCAGGACCGATTCCTGAAGGACTCTGCTTGTGACTGGCCCTTTTGTAGTGGTGGACTCCCCATTTCTAATGTCCTGGGTCCTGTGAACCAGCTGGCTAGCTACCAGGTTATATAAGGGTTTGTCCCTAACCTGTTAAGTTGTCAACAATGCCCGGGTAGGGGATTGTGTCAAATGCCTTGGCCAAAGTCAAGGTAGGAAGTGTGAGCCATTTTGATTCGTCCATTGTTTTGGTGACCTTTTTAAAGAAGTCCACCAGGTTGAGTAGGCATGACCTGCCCTTGGTGAAACCAAACTGGGTTGGGTCCAGTGTCTGGAGGTTTCCTATGTCATCAGAATCACATTTATTGGCCAAGTATGCACACACACAAGGAATTTGACTCCTGTTTCAATGACTTTTCAAGTATGAATTACATAAACAGTATACATACAGCTATTAAAAACAAGAAACAAGGTGTAAATATATATATATATATATATATATATATATATATATATATATATATATATACACAAGTACAAAGTGCAACTTGGTGCAAGAAATACTGAAATAAACCCTGAACTAAACAAGTATTACCTGTAAATAAACAATATTGCATCACGTCATTATTACCAGTAAGTAAACAATACTGCAGAGCATCATTATTACCAGTACGTAAACTATATTGCATCACGTCATTATTACCAGTAAGTGAACAATATTGCATCACATCATTATTACCAGTAAGTAAACTATATTGCATCACATCATTATTACCAGTAAGTAAACTATATTGCATCACATGTCATGATTACCAGTAAATAAACAATATTGCATCACGTCATTATTACCAGTATGTAAAGAATATTGCATCACATGTCATTATTACCAGTAAGTAAACAATACTGCAGAACATGCCATTATTACCAGTAAGTAAACAATATTGCATCACATCATTATTACCAGTAAGTAAAGTATATTGCATCACATCATTATTACCAGTAAGTAAACTATATTGCATCACATGTCATGATTACCAGTAAGTAAACAATATTGCATCACATCATTATTACCAGTACGTAAACAATATTGCATCACATCATTATTGCCAGTAAGAAAACAATACTGCAGAACATGCCATTATTACCAGTAAGTAAACAATATTGCATCACATCATTATTACCAGTAAGTAAACAATATTGCATCACATCATTATTACCAGTAAGTAAACAATATTGCATCACATCATTATTACCAGTAAGTAAACAATACTGCAGAACATGCCATTATTACCAGTAAGTAAACAATATTGCATCACATCATTATTACCAGTAAGTAAACAATATTGCATCACATCATTATTACCAGTAAGTAAACAATATTGCATCACATCATTATTACCAGTAAGTAAACAATACTGCAGAACATGCCATTATTACCAGTAAGTAAACAATATTGCATCACATCATTATTACCAGTAAGTAAACAATATTGCATCACATCATTATTACCAGTAAGTAAACAATATTGCATCACATCATTATTACCAGTAAGTAAACAATATTGCATCACATCATTATTACTAGTAAGTAAACTATATTGCATCACATCATTATTACCAGTAAGTAAACTATATTGCATCACATGTCATGATTACCAGTAAGTAAACAATATTGCATCACATCATTATTACCAGTACGTAAACAATATTGCATCACATGTCATTATTACCAGTAAGTAAACAATACTGCAGAACATGCCATTATTACCAGTAAGTAAACAATATTGCATCACATCATTATTACCAGTAAGTAAACTATATTGCATCACATCATTATTACCAGTAAGTAAACTATATTGCATCACATGTCATGATTACCAGTAAGTAAACAATATTGCATCACGTCATTATTACCAGTACGTAAACAATATTGCATCACGTCATTATTACCAGTAAGAAAACAATACTGCAGAACATGCCATTATTACCAGTAAGTAAACAATATTGCATCACATCATTATTACCAGTAAGTAAACAATATTGCATCACATCATTATTACCAGTAAGTAAACAATATTGCATCACATCATTATTACCAGTAAGTAAACAATACTGCAGAACATGCCATTATTACCAGTAAGTAAACAATATTGCATCACATCATTATTACCAGTAAGTAAACAATATTGCATCACATCATTATTACCAGTAAGTAAACAATATTGCATCACATCATTATTACCAGTAAGTAAACAATATTGCATCACATCATTATTACTAGTAAGTAAACAATATTGCATCACATCATTATTACCCGTAAGTAAACTATATTGCATCACATGTCATTATTACCAGTAAGTAAACAATATTGCATCACGTCATTATTACTAGTAAGTAAACAATGTTGCATCACATGTCATTACAGATCATTTCCATGATAATTCTTTCTATGGCTTTGCGTATAAGTTTACTGAATACGTTTTACAGCAATCAAATATGTAAACTGCAAATTCAACTATAAAAACTGCAATAAAAGAAATAAAGAATCTCATAACACTGAAGAATAGAACAAAACTGCATGTATTAAAGCCTACCTCAAAAGGCTTAAAGAAGAATTCTGGAGCAAGAGCAAATGCTGCTGGGCTAATTATGAAGTAGAATTACTAAGTCAGTAAAGGAACACCACAAGACATTATTTAATTATGTAAAGACCCCTGGAAATAATTACCAGGATTGCACTGAGCCTACTATTAATAGCATCACCCATTCAAACCCTAAGGAGTAAGCTAACATACTTACAGGCAAATTCAGCTCCAAGTTCACCCCTCTGTCTCCTTCACATTTCCCAATACAAAGTGTCCATTCAATACTACCTCCATAATTATCTTTGGACAGAGACAAAAATTGCTCTCTGAGACCAAAAATAACAGCTCTGTGGGACCACATAACATAGAAGGATATTTCCTGGTCAGTATGAAGTACCCACTATGAAACTTTCTCCTTAAATTGTTCAACCATAGCATCCTTGTTGAAGAAGTCCCAAGAACTCGGATATCAGATTTAATAGGTTGTATAAAAGCGAGGCCTGACAAAGAACCTTAGTAAATATAGACGTAACAGCCTCGCCAGCATGTTTTGCAACATGATGGAATACATTATCACAGATCTCTGACATACATGGACAATCCCTAGACCCAATCAAATCTGGATCATGCGTAATAAGCTTTGCTGATTTCTTTAAAAGGATCACAGCAGCACTAAATAAGGGTAAATGCATGCACACAGCTTACCTTGATTTAGCCAGGGCTTTTGACACTGTAAACTAATCTGGCATCATTGGCATGTGGTTATAAATCATTAATGTAACACACTGAATTACCAGTACCAGGTTACTAGATGTTATAAGAGCCTACTTAATACCTAACAAGTTATTTGCAGTGATGCTGCAGCTTTACACCCCCCCCAAAAGACCAATCACAATACCAGTAGATTGCCAGGCACCCAGTATTACTGCTGCACAGGTTAAAACAGCACTGTCCAAGGCCAAAACTACAGCTTCTATGGGACTTGATAATTTCCCTGGCTGTGTTCTATATGAACTAAAGAGTGAACTGGCACCACACCTGTGTGCCCTGTTCAATTACAGCCTCACCTCAGGCTTTCTCCCTACCGAATAGCACACTGCTACAGTCATCCCTCTCCACAAAGGTGGAGCGACTACAGATCGTGGGAACTATCGTCCCAATAGCCTAATGAGTCTGATATGCAAAGCTATGGAATGCATCATTATGGAACTAATAAACAAGGATATAGGGAATCTCCAAAACTCTGGATCTCACACAGTTTGGTTTTGTGAAGGGTAGATCATGCCTGCTCAACTTGGTCGACTTCTTTGAGTCAGTCACCAGAGCTGTGGATGAAGGCAAGGTGGTTCATACAGACTACCTTGATCTGGCCAAGGCCTTTGATACCATTCCACACTTAGGAATCATAGAAAAACTCACTGACCTAGGCATCAATCCCTATATCACTAGGTGGGTTGCAAACTGGCTCACAGATAGAACCCTCAGTGTGAAAGTAGCTGACACCAAGTCAGACTGCTGACCAGTCACGAGTGGAGTCCCACAGGGTTTGATCCTGGGTCCTCTCCTGTTAGGTTTCTATTTCTCTGAAGTCCAGTTCAACACGATGGGACTCTGTCTGACAAAGTTTGTAGATGATTGCAAGTTGGGAGCTGTTATTAACTCCCCAGGTGATGTTGACATCCTACAGAAAGGTCTCACTAAGTCGAACAACTGGTGTCAGAACCATGGCCTTAAGCTCAATGCCAAAAAAATGTGTCGTCATCCCCTTTGGGAAAAAACCCGGTTCCCATGAATTACCACATCGATAGTAGTCCACTGAACACAGAAGGCATTATAAGAGATCTAGGAACACAGGTTGACAGCAACCTCTCTTTTGACCACCACATTGCTACTGTAGTCAGAAAGTTCTTCTGTGTGACACATCTCATTACTAAGGGTTTTGCATCCAGGAAGAAAGAGGTCATTGTCTCCATCTACTCTTCCCTCATTAGACCAATCATCAAATGCAATGCCCCATTTGGCATGTACCTCACTACACACCTACAACTGGAGAGGTTGCAAAAGTACCTCACAAAGAGGATCCTAGGCCTTAAATACTTATCCTATATGGACAGGCTCAAAAAACTCCCTATTCTCTGTCTCATATCACCTACCCACCCCAATCCCTCTGCACACTCCAGAGACCTCAACCTCATTACTGCAATCCACAGAACGTGCTGGAGGGACAGGCTGATAATCCAGAGATTGCCCATGCTATGGAATAGACTTCCCATACATGTCAAACAGAGCACCTCACTGGCCTTCTTCAAGAGAAATCTTGATGAGTGGATGGGAAATACAAAATTCACCCCGGGGATCACTCCAGTGGCTCTACTCAACAGAGGCACTGGGAGCTAAGGTTGGGTGGCATGAAGCCAGGGTAATCCTATGGGCTAGGCTTGTAAAGGCTCCAGGGCCATTAGCCTAGTACACACCTATGAACCTATGATTGCCTATTAAATACCAAAGTGCTTTATATGGTCTTTTTCCGTGGGGCTTTTGCAACTTCTTGTATTTGATGTCTCTCTCCCTGTCTTTCTCTGTGTTGCCAGGTAGATGGGATTTTCATGTCTGCTCTTATGTCTTCCTCTTGCCACATGTCACTTATCGGTATAGAATTAATTTCATGCATGTTGTACACAGCATGTTCCTAGTAACCATCCTGGATATATCTAAAGAAAATATATGTTAAGCTAAGTATTCATGGATGCTTGCTATTGATAATAAAAGCCTGTTTGTAGCAAAAAAAGACCTATAATAATCCATTTAAAGTAATAGATGGATATTCATCAATATCTGTATGCCTAATCAAGCTTGAAACCCCCCAGTGTTTCTTCATAAAAGTATTTCTGTTACGAGCTATGTTCCTTTAGAGCATCTAAAAGTCCTGTCTCTCTTTTCCTCGTCTTCTAAAGACTCTTACAGGGTAATATATGTCTGGATAACAAGGCTGTAAATCACTCAGTCGTTTTTGATCTACTACATATCCATAAAACTGTTAGTAATACATATGCAAGATCAAGGGACTCAGATTTGTATTGCAACAAATTTGCCCACCTGATCATGAAGGGATTCACATCTAGATCAAGGGAGGTCATCGTCCCCCTGTACTCATCACTCATAAGACCTATGATTGAGTACAATGCCCCATTCGGAATGTATCTGACCCGACACCTGCAGCAGCTGGAAAGGCCCCAAAAGTTCCTCACCAAAAGGATAAAGGGTCTCAAAAATATGTCTTATGCTGCCCGACTGAAAGAACTCCAGCTCTATTCAGTCTCATACCGCTTGCTCAGAGGTGACCTGTGCCTGACATATAAGGCCATGTCAAACCCTGATTTGATGAATATGCTTCACCTCAAAAATCTAGATCCCTCAGAACCACAAGGGCGGGAGACTTAAACCTTGACACGGTTATTAATAGAACGTGCTGGAGGGACAGATTCATCACCCAGAGACTCCCTATGCTGTGGAACAAAATCCCGGTACATGTGAGGCAGAGCACCTCGCTGGCCTTTTTCAAGAGGAATCTTGACCAATGGATGGGGGATCGCAGATATACCCCAGGGATTACTTCAGTGTCACTGCTTGACAGAGGCACAGCAAAATAATGGGCATAGTTTTATTCAAACTAAAGGGGTGGCAAAAGCCAAATAACTATGGGCTAGGCTTATAAATGCCCTTGGGCAGATAGCCTAGTATGAACCTATGAACCTATAAATAGAACTTATTAGTGTGATAAATAGCTCTGCCAAAGAATTCTCCATTTGTGGAACAAACTTCCACTTTCTGTAAAGCAAGTCTTCATCTCTAATCTAGATGATTAGATGAGAGACCCCAATTTTTATCTCTTGCCTAACCCCTATCCCTATGGGTAAGTGGAGTAGCTACCAGGACATACCAGCGCAATTAAAGTGGCTGGCATTACAAATTGCTAACTAGTCTATTGCCAAGTAAGAATGAAGGAAACAACACTGTCAAATGCAATTGCTGAAGGAATGGATTAAAAAGGTTGAGAAGACAGCACAGTTTTGTGACAGATTTTTTACTGCTATTTTAAGATGAAGAAGGCACCACTGCCCAGATTTAAAGGGAAAGTTTTGTAAGACTATATGCTTTTGTACAAGTCATACTATAGTGGTAAGAAAGTAAATCTTCATTCTAGAACATTGTATGCTAACCCATTCATTTTTTTAAGTCTACAGGAATGCTAATTTCAGTGAGATTCAGAGTCGACCTTCATTACATGGAAAATGCCATAATTCTGAATATGACAAAGCTTTGCCAGATAATTTGCCGGTCACATTACAACATGGCCTTGTACAGACTGAAAACAAACTCCATACCTATGCCAAAAGTAACGTGTTTAACAGAAAAAGTGACCTAGGGATGCACCTTGGAATGCATGGAGGGAAAAAGTCATGGAATACCCTTAAACCCAGCAATGCATTCAGACTTCCTAGTGATGTGTTAGTTCACCGCAGAAACAGACAACAAAATATTATGGCAACACATGACCAAATCAGTACCAAAACGGAGTATAAATATACCATTTATGACAAGTGTCTTCCAGATAAAAATAAAAACAATTTATCATTGGATCAGAGAATTCAGAACCAAGGGGGAAAACAAAAACCTATTGCATGTTACACATGTGGCAAAACTTTTATGTATAATAAACATCTGGTGGCACATCAAGCAGTTCACACTAAGCAGAAACCTTATAAATGTACCAAATGTGGTAAGGGGTTTTCACTAAAGGGAAACATGATAAAGCATCAGTATATCCACACAGAGCTAAAACCATATATGTGCCCCATATGTAATAAGGGCTTTACACAGAAGGGTAACATGTTAGTGCATCAACATGTTCACACTGGACAGAAACCTTATAAATGCACCATGTGTGAAAGAAGCTTTGTACAGAAAATCAGTTTAACAAAACATCATTTAGTCCACAGTGATGACCATCCATTTAAATGTGTCATTTGTAACAAGGGTTTTAAAGATGAGAGAAATCTGGCATATCATCAGGCTATTCACAGCAGACAAGAACCCTATAAATGCACCGTGTGTGACAAGAGGTTTACAAGTAAGACATGTTTAACTTCACATCAAAGTGTCCACACGGGACATCAAAATACTGACACAGGTGTGAAATCATATATGTTCCCTGAATTTGATAAGTGTTTCTCAAGTAACAATTATTTCAGTGATCTGATGCTGCATCAAATTGACATGGGAAAGGGGTCCATTCCTGTCAAGGTATGTAAAAAACCTAACCATTCGGAGACATCAAATCAATGTCCTGTATGTAGTAAAAGTTTTTCACATAGTAATAGTATGATGCGCCATCTGTCCATTCACACACAAGAAAAACCATATAACTGTCTTGAATGTGGTAAGGGTTTTTCACAGAGTAGTGATTTAATGCGGCATCAGTCTATTCATACGGGGTTAAAACCATATAAATGTCCTGAATGTGGTAAGTGTTTTTCACAGAGCAGTCATTTGATATGCCATCAGTCTATTCATACGGGGTTAAAACCATATAAATGTCCTGAATGTGGTAAGTGTTTTTCACAGAGCAGTGATCTGATGCGGCATCGGGCCAGTCACATGGGGTTAAAACCATATAAATGTCTTGAATGCAGTAAGTGTTTTTCACAAAGCAGTGATTTAAGGCGGCACCAAAGCATTCACACTGGGTTAAAACCATATAAATGTCCTGAATGTGGTAAGTGTTTTTCACAGAGCAGTCATTTGATATGCCATCAGTCTATTCACATGGGGTTAAAACCATATAAATGTCCTGAATGCAGTAAATGTTTTTCACAGAGTAGTGATCTGATGCGGCATCAGGCCAGTCACATGGGGTTAAAACAATATAAATGTCTTGAATGTGATAAGTGTTTTTCACAGAGCAGTGATTTAAGGCGGCACCAAGCCATTCACTCTGGGTTAAAACCTTATAAATGTCCTGAATGTGGTAAGTGTTTTTCACAGAACAGTCATTTGATGTACCATCAGTATAGTCACACAAGAGAAAAACCGTACAAATGCACTGAATGTACTAAGTGTTTCTCACAGAGCAGTGACTTGATACGGCATCAAGCCATTCACATGGGATTAAAACCATATAAATGCCCTGAATGCAGTAAGTGTTTTTCACAGAGCAGTCATTTGATGTACCATCAGACTATTCACGCAAGAGAAAAAAAACAAAAGCAGCACTTATAAAAGGAAAGCCACATCACCAAGATAATAAAAATCTGAGACAGGAATGTGATATAATGGAACTTGATCAGGAGTGATCATATAAATAACTGGGAATAGATGAAGAATCAGCAGTAAAACATGAACAAATGAGAATAAAGCTCAGTAAGGAATACTTAAAAAGACTAAAGCTGATATTGAAAAATGCCTTGATATCTAGGAATAAAGTTGAACCTAAAAATCAGTTTGCTGTCACTGTTCTAACTGGCAGCTTTGGCTTGACTGACTAACCACAAAACACACTGAAACAATTAGACAAGAAAATAAGAAAAATGATTCATGTTTATCAAAGATCAATTATGGTTAACATCAAGGAATGAAGCAGTGCTAATTTCATTGATTTTAATTATGCCCTGACACAGGAATGGGGTCTATTCCCATCAAGGTTTGTTTAAAAAAACAAAAACGAAAAAAAAAAAACTAAGCATTTGGGGAAATAAAACCATCAAAAACCCTACCACTGATCCATATGCGACAAACTTTTACATCTAAAAGAAATATGATTGCATATCAAAGAAGTCATGCAAACAGCTCAATATACAAGGAGCTGAGAAGTGCTGGGAAGTTGAATAACAAAGAATTACTCTTCATGATGAAGTAATGATGCCTTGGTATACTTCTGAACTGAAAGTTAAACAAAAAACAGGATACAAAACGTAATGTACTCTAAGAAAAAAGAACAGCAGCAGTATTAATTACTGAAGTCGCTAAAAACGGTGTAGTGACTGACGTAAAGTTTTAAAGTGTCAAATCATGCAAGTAAAAGCTAAAGTAATGGGGTACAAGGACCCCCAAATATTTCCAGTAGCAATAGAAACAACTGGGCTAATAAAAATAACTTTCCAAGCATACCTGAATTTGCTACCAGTACAGGTAGCCCTTACGAACTACAGATGAAGACCGTTCTGGGTATGTTGCGAGTACAGAAAATGGCCTGCTTGGTAATCATCAAAAGAAGTAGTAATACTGATTTTATGCATTTTATCTGTACCCTGGTTTGGAAAGGGCATCCATCTCTGTCATATTGTCATCCACTCTGAACACATGAAGAAATTTAGGAAAGGCAGGAACCCTAGACGTGCACCAATTGTGGTAAGGGATATACACAAAATGATACAGGGCAGATCACCAGTATGGACTCATTAGACACAAGTTGTTTTAAAGGCATACTTCATAGGAGAAACAAGTAAATTAATGAAACAAGGAAATGACGAAATATCAGTTTGTTACTCAGTTAAAAATACATTAATTTTCACGGTATGGCTATACTGGAAGGGTAAGAAATCTGCCATAGACAAATTGTCAGAAGTCACAGATAATGGATTAAATTAAAAACCTTCACTATCTGGACAAAGAAATAAAACATTTCAACCATGGAAGTGCTATTAAAGTAAGGATAAAAACTGCTAGAAATTCTAATCCAAAAGGAAGAAGCATAGAATCCGAAAAGGCAGATACTTCATATGGTCTGATGTGTATTCAGAAAAGAAAGCTGTGTTAACCAGTATGACCATTAAATTTCAAAGTTATTTGAAGATGTATAGAAAGGTACCAAAACATAGCAACTTTATGTGCAAATACACACACACACACAAATGAAACCTGTTGAAAAGTGAATAATACTCTGATAATTCATAAAGGAAACAGACTAGAACTGAGGTGGTAATCAGAAGAATGAAGGTGTCAGTGTGAAGCCTTAGATCTACATAACTTCCCAATATGATTCATAAATGCTGAAGAAATACCATAAGAGCCAAACAGTATACTGTTTCTAAAAGTATGCCACAAAGTAAAATTAACAGAACCACTGAAAGAAAGGTTAGTTTAAAACCTAGCTGTGGTTATGCAGAGGGGAAGAGCAGACAAGAGAGATCAAAGAACAACTTCTTTGCTAAGATAAGGATTGTCTAAGTGAAAACATCCTTGACATAATACAAATAGCCAGCTATATTAATATGCATAAGCAGAAGAGGAATATATAAGTGTAGACCTCTTTGATGTAATAGCAATGTGTAGATATACTAATGTACATAAGCAAAAAAGACAATAGAAAATGTAAGAGTGCATAATGTTATAATTCAGTAAAAAAGATGTGCACAGTAATTGGAGCCATTAACAAAGAGCCATATCTATCCATCCATCCGTCCATTCACTACCCCTTTTTCCATTTTTCCACATAGGGTCAGGGTGTCATGTAAAGAATAATAAAAGAATGGTACACATAGAATGTCACATTGGAAAGATGGTCTAAAGATTACTTTTAAGTCAAAAACAGACTGTAATTACCAGAATAATCTAGAAAAGAGAATAGAGCATAGAAAGTTTTTAGAAAAATGTAACAAAAGAAGCAGTCAGTATTAAAAATAGATCTATGCTATATGATTTATAACAACTAATTAAAAAATTCACCTCAGGCAGAAAAGCTTCAAAGTTATGTAGAAAAGTGCAAACAGTACAGTGTAAGCAATTTATTGAAATTAATATAATTTTATAGGTACCTGTGCTTTTAAAGAAAACAATATTAACTATACAACCCATAATAGAAGAAATTAATAAATTCTGGAGAACCATGTGTGTAGTTTAATGTTAAAAATAATAGAAATATCAAATGGATAAATACGTTAAAAGGAACGTTAAGAATGACTAATACAGATGATATAAAATGGGAAGGATTGTCAGTGAGACAGAGACAAAATTAAGAAAGGATACCAAATAGCCCCCTTCTTCCAGGTCCAGATGGTGTTGAAACCTCTAGCTCGTTATTGATATCTGTGCATCATCATCATCATCATTTGGATGTCTCTTATCTTTGTGCACAAACTAAACTAATAGCAGGGAAAACTATCCTCTTCCTTAAAAGTGAACCTGCAAGCTGTCCTAGGAATTATCACCCAGTAATATGCCTCCCAGTAAAACAAACTGTTATAGGTAGTATGCAATAATTTAAGCCAAAACTCAACCATGACTGCAGAATCATAAGATAATAGGAAACATGCATAACCAAACAGCATTTCATGCTAAATAAAGCCATAACAGTGGGCTTCACACTGTAAGGACCATGATCATGTTCCTTGGAATATCATGAAATTAAAGTGCAAAGCAAGATAAATATGTACCAAGTCCAAAGGTGTACGGTCTGACTAGTCTCCTTACTCTGGGTTACAATGATTCAAAGTTATTATAGTAATAGTGTGATAGGGTAAGGGGTGGTGAAAGTTAGTGTTTTCTTTTCTGACTTTTAAAGTATCAGTATTCATGGAATCATGTATCTCATTGGTTGGGAGTTCAGAACAGAAGTCTATTAGAAGGGATGGCATCTCATTATGGCACAACCAAATTATAGAAAAGCATTTCATCATATTACACATTGTTGGATTATAGAATGCTTACATATATGTTAAGTAAATCATACAGTCATAGATAATATTGTAATTACTGTGAAAAAAGTGGTGTAACATTTTACTGCCAAGCAGTCAAAAAATGGCAAATTACTATCCCAGGTATAAGAATCCAGTGAGAAAGATTTTAAGTTTAAGGTTATTCATTATCATTTGTGCTGTGTTTGTCAAACCCTAAACCAGTTAAGCTATATAGTTAACAAATTAGATTATGTTTTCTTGAAGTAAACTTGAATTTAAAAATGTCAGATTGCCTCTCTCTTTCTTTTATTGAATGATCTAAAACTTACAGCAGATATAAAGTATATCCCCAAATGGTTAAAAGCTTTTTCAGAGAATATATAATTTGGCTTTGACAAAGGTCAAAAGCATCATTTATAGCTGGAAAATTGAAACATGGAAAAAATGTCAACCTGGGAGAGATATGCGAGAAAAAATGGAACTCTGGGTTATATGACTATAGTGGAATAGATGAAGAGTGAGCTGTACAGTGTAGACAAAAGAGACCAAATACTTTACAGTCTTTCAAATGCTTGAAGCTAAAACCAAAAACTGTACTGACTTGTGGGAGCAAAGTCCAAACTAAAACTCTGGTTGCCTTCCCTACGCTAACTTACAGCTTTAGTGTTAAAAGCTGGTCCTAAAAATGTTGAATCTGAAATAAAAGCAAGAAAGGTAGTTACTGCTTATCAAACATCATATAAAAATAATTGTATAGTAATACGATATATATTCTCATTCTGAAGGAGGTATGAGCCTCCTTGAAACTGGCAATGGGTGTGCAACGGTAATCATATTTGTAAAAGATGTGCTTGCCGTTCCACACACATTGCCAGTTTTAAGGGGGCCCATGGGTGTGAAACTGCAAGCACATTTATTAAAATATTCAGATTCAAATACAATGAAAGTGTATACATTTGTCAGAAGAAGCATTTCAGAAAGGGACAGATATGGAAATGAAGTAGACAAAAAAACAGTGGTGATGGAAAGTGATAGAAATCAAAAGAAAGACTACACAAACTGTGACCAGAAAGCAATAAAAGGAAATTAGAAAGCCTACAACTATCACAGCAAGTAAAACAAACATAATAGCTGTACATTGATCAAGATATGATGCAAAAATGATTAAAGGGAGATGATTTTAAACCAAAAGATGAAATGTTATAATGGCAACTCAAGAAAATACAGTGGTTCATAAAATACATGGAAACAGTGAGGGTTCTGAAAATCAACAAGTTCTCTAATATAGAAATAAAAACATGTCCACATAGTGTTGCAGGCAGTAATATACATCTGCCTAAAACAATAATGTGACAAAGCTGATACAATGAACACTGAGCAAAGTTGATGTAGCAAGCATTACAGTTACAAGTACTCAGAAACAACTGAAAACATAATCCTGGAAATGATGACTTAATCATGTGGGCTATCCAGTATTGGATTTTAAGCAAGGACAGCAAAAACCCAGATAAGTATAGTTGAAAAAAAAAAAAAAGAGGACAAAAATAGCTACATACATGCATACTTTCTACCTTTACTCTCCAAAATGAGGAACACTACCTCTCATAATGTGAAACAAATGGGCAAAATGTGGAACAGTTACTAACAGCTTACTAAGTTTCATCTTGGAAACTCATAGAAAGGTTAAAATATGACATTTTATTAAAGAATAACTCTTTTAATGAATTAATATGATTCAGTTCTGTTTACCATGGATATCATTTTAAAAAAATTGCTAACACTGAATGTGTGGCAGACCCTTTCAACGTGGAACTTCAAAGAGCATGAACTTTTTAAGACCCCAAATGAGAAATGTTCCTTTTAATGAGGTACACTTGAGAAGTGTGCTTACAAAACATGGGAGAAACAAGATACCCAGATAGTTCCAGTAGTGCAGGAAACAATTAGGTTCATAAAAATGTCCACGCTTATTTCAACATAATGCCAATATCAATACCCCCAGTGAATGATGGAAGGAAGCAATTCGTGATATGTTGTGCATGGTAAGACCTGCACTCTTGACAAATATCAGAGACAGGGCAGTAATGATTTTAAGCAGCAGCCATACAATTCTGCTGTATGTGATAAAGGTTTTATACGGAAAGATAAAATGGTAAAGCACCAGTCTGCTGACCAGATTAAACCAGACTAAATCTCTATAAATTTATTGTGAAGCAAGATTGTGACAGAACACTATAACAGTAAAAGCTTGATTAGTCAGCAATGGACAGCAGGTACATTTGTGACTACAGTGTCTTGCCCTGCATGCAGGGAGAGAAAAAAATATTGGAATGTGCAACATACAGTGAGACATGTGGAGCAAGAACTCTGACTGGCCTTTGGAACTTATCAGTTAAAAAAAATGATTTTATTGAGTAATTGTGTCCAATTCTGCTTTAAAAAAAAAACTTTAGAAGAGGGCTACTCTGGAGGCTGCGCTTATAGTAACAGGAGCAGTCTTGGTGTACTGATATCATGAATTTTAAGAATCACCTCCACTTTTGCCAAAAAAGAAAACATTTGGAAATTTGGGCATATTGTCATTTTTTTTTCATGTAGTGTATATGCAGAAAAGGAAGTTGTACTAATTTTGAGTACAGTAAACAAGATATTTGTGGTTGTATAAAAACATCTTGATTTACTTAATAAACTTAAAAAAAATCTAAGAATATTTGACATGGCTCTAATTAAAATAAAATGGTTTATTAGTTAATAAAAACATTACAAGTAATTGCTATGCCACTCCTAACTTACAGCACTGATACCTTATAATGGCCCACCAAATGCAACAAGGTCCAACAATAGTTCACCAAAGGAAGTTTTAGAACCTTGGCAGCAGCAGTCATTCAAAGACCAAGACTGAGCCATTTAAGGGGAAGGAGAGTACGAAGAACGAGTTACAGAAATTAAGACACAAACAAGGAAGTACATGGGAGGTTGAAATGAGTTTAATAGAACAAATATAAGGTAGTGCATAGTGTGAGCAAGAAAAGACTTAATCTTGCAATTATAGTAGTGTGTACATGTGGTAGTTGGAACAATTTGGAAGTTCCCAAGTAACATTACAGAGGTAACAGAATGCAGTGCTGTAATAGCATATTGTGTACTACCAGAAAAACATAAGAAAAAAGAAAACAGATACAACACTGTCAAAAATTATATCAAGAAACAGCAGTAATGCTGGAGTTAATAGTAGTGTCTGTAGTGGAATAATAAATTAAATGATGAAAATTTAAGAAAGAACGAAGCATTAAAACAAAACCAGTATTAAAATAGATTAGGATTTGTGCTATGTCATTTCTAACAACAAGCTAAACATTATTGATCTGCCTAGGAAGTTTATAAGCCCTGCCATTCATTTACATACACAACTGCAAACAAGTATTTTTCATTCTGTGTTTAATACACTGCCATTCAAGAACACTGTTCATAAATGTAGATGGTGGGGTATAATATCTCCCACCTGTTCTTTATGAATTGTGCACAAAAGCGCATAATACACACTGGTTTCCTAAGTGCTCTGCTACCCTAGTCCTCCTTGATCTCATATAGTCCACCAACTTCTCTTCTGTGTAGTGTAAAAGTTATCACAGAGGATTAAGGCTATGAGCTGGTAAACAAGCAGTGTCCTGTAATCCAGGGTTTGATTCCCTCAGCCTCCATTTGTCTGTGGTGTGATTCTGAGCAAGTCATTTAACCAGACAATGCTTTGGGGCAATTGGGAAGTTAGTTTGGGTTGTTTAATGGTTTCCTGGCCCACATTCCTAGCTGAATGTGGAGAAAGCAGGGGAAACACTATGTATTGAGATGTATATTATGTTTCTGTATTGTGACGTCTTCAGTCAACCCTGTGAGTTATTCATTAAGTCTGTTTCACTTATTAGGCATGATGGCAGAGATAGAGTTATTATGATAATATGGTAATGTAGGGGATCTAATGCTGTTTGAGCTCCTGTTATGACAGACATGCCTGCACCACAGAGAACTGCATTGCCAGTAGGGGGTTTCTAACTTGCAAAGTTTTTTTTATTCATTCATTCAGTTATCTGATTGATTTATAGCACTGTTATGTTGAAGCAAATCAGCAGGGATGGGGGATTGCTGCAGTCACAAAAATTGGCCAATCTCCTAGTAGTCAGTTGCTGTCACATAATTTGCCCCAGTAGTACCAGCCCACCTGTATACAGTCTGTGGAAGGGTTTGACATGAATATGTGGTGTATAATGCATGTGCAGAGTAGGACAAGACTGTGTACTTTTGCATGTACTTTTTACTTATGAAGTGCAAACTGCATATAAATCACAATGCTTATGTGCTCAAGACTTGGATTTCAAGAAATTCTCCTGAAAAATAAAACTCAAGAAGTGAATTTTTTGAGATCTGTTTTGGGAACACATGATAATATGATAATATTATAGGCAACCTATTCATATTCTGTCATAGATGAAGTCTCCAGTTAAGGTAGTTTATTTGTATTTCCATCTGCTCAGTTGTGTTGCAGAGTCATGTATGTGTTGTAGTAAGAAGGAACCCAGAAGGAAACTAATGATAGTCTTTAGAAATGCATTATCATCAACCTCCTGCACAGACATATTTTTACTGGATCCTGGTTTGCTTTTACATATCCTCACTGCTGCTAACAGCTCAGTGTACCCCATTACCCCTTTTATTTTTTAAATACGAGCACTCTGTTTAGAGTAAAATGTCATTTGTTTGAGTCACTTGATTTGACTTAAAGTAAATGTCTTGTTATTGAACTGAATCCAAGAGCTGAAAACTCCACCTCATAGAGTTGGATGCTGAGATGGTTTCCTAACTCTCTGTACATGCCTTAGAAGTGACATTGACTCAATTGACTCTTAAATTTCAGACAGAGCAGCTGGCATTATGGGTTTCTTTTTTGCTTTGTAAAGGTTCAGGGGCACAGTCCACCCCTTACCATATGTATGTACTTCTTGGGGTTTTGTGTATTACCAATCCCCCTGATTGTCATTTGAACATCTGTGTTAATTCTGTTGGTTTCTCATCATGCTGAAATCCCTGCAGCTGCTGTTTTTTTCTCACAACACCTGGATTCTGTTGGATCATTTTGAACCTTGTTCCAGTGTGTCTCTTCAGGAATATCTCTACAGGTTACTGACCAGCAGTACAGTAAGTAAGGTCCTGTGCTATAACTGGAACAAAAATAAATCATCAGCTTTAATTGCCTTAACTTTATTTGACAACTTCTTTGTGCCTGCTTTGAATGTTTAAGTACACTTTTCTGCCATACCGTTGGTCATAGAAGACCAGATTATTCTATTTTATTTAAATAATACATTTTTGACACAAGTTGAGTACTATTGTACATAATTGTGTGTCCTGCTAATAATCCATAAACAGCAAATAATTTCTTAGTCTACTTATTATAAATTATGGTATAATTTCATTTATATAAAATGCTTTTATTCATTCCAGATATGAGTGCATAACAATTGTGAATACACTTAACAATTAGACCCAATACTGCAGTCTCTCTTGTTTTACAAAAGGTTCATTTCACATTTTATGTTAATCCACTTTATAGCCATCCTTCATTCATGAAGTTTAGTGGCATCTGGTTTTGTCACTTCTTTCCACAGTAGCTATCATTTCAACTTTTAGTGGAATTTCTTGGAAACTATTTTCTTCAAGAGCAATTTTATTTCTGTTATACCATAGGAGTTACAAAGTAACTGAGCCAAGAGGCCATTTCTACCTTGCCAATGCTCACCCTCAGGCCTTACCTCCCTTGTAAAGGAGGGACAGGTAAGTCATGACAGTGGTGAATTTATGAATACCTATCCAGTTATCCCTGTCCATCTTAAAGGCAAATAGTGTGTCATAATACATAAGTTAGAGAGGAACTTTGTTCCAGAGAAGAGGTATGGTGAGAGATAAAGCTGTCCCTCCATATTGTCCTGTTTATCTGTCAGAGTACATTTAGATCTCTGGCCTTAGTGTTAGTGGAACTGTTTGATTTTAGAATGTACAAGAGTTATTGGACAACTGGATCCCTTTTTTCTCTGTAAACAAGGTGCAAATCACCCCTAATTAATCAGTATGCTACTAAATATAGAGGTATAGCCACTAGCTTGTATTGGTAGTGTTGGTCTTTTGAGCCAGTTCTCAGAATGGTTAAGGTCTTTGCCTCTCATGCTCAAGGTACAAGGTTCAATCCTGACTTCTGGCGAATTCCTATTTGGAGTTTTCATATTCTCAATGTGTTGTTCCTCCCACCTCTGAAAAACATGCTGTGTGTTTCCATCTCAAACTCAGCCAAGAACTGTGGGCAGCAGCTCAGACTCTATATGGTGCCATATACGTGGACGAGTTGTATAGACCAACCACTTTGGGCATCTACTGTGCTGCGCAGTATTCTCAAGAGAGGAGATCATGGATCACAGACTATACACTGTGGCACAGCTAGTCACTCGGTGTAAAATATGGCTCTAGGTGATTTGGTTATGTTGATAAATGTCACTGAATGGGCATTGGTATTTGGAGATGAGGGCTGAGGATCTGGCCTACATTGACTATGCCAAGAACTCATGCTAATGGTGGGAGGGGTGTATGTGCGCCCCTATTGGCCAGCATGTGCCAGCCATAAAGCCCTGGGTCAGTAAGCTACTGGTCTGCTGGTGTCCAGTTGTCCAGCCTGGGTTACCTGTGATAGTTCTGTTGAGCAAAAGCTGGATGTAAAACTAATCAAACTGCCAAATGTGAACTAAGGATTGCTACACTCATTGTAGGTTCACTGACAGGATGGAACTTGGAAATGGATGACATGATGGTAAGAAGGAGGATGGATATTCTCTGTATCCAGGAGACAAAATACAGGGGCAGTGGGGCAAAGCCACTTGGTGTGGAATCCAGAGTCTGCTTCTCAGGAGGAGGACAGGCTAGAAATGGTGCAGGAGTTGTGGTGAGGGAGAGGCTTCAGAAGGCAGTGAGAGATGTGATCAGAATTAGTGACAGACTCATGGCAGTCAGACCCCAGTGTGATGATAGGGCAGTATTCCTAATCTCAGCCTGTGCCCTACAGCAGGGTTATGACACTAAGGAGAAGAGTGTATTCACACAGCAGTTGCAGGACCTCCTACATGAATTGGTGTTGATAATGGTTGACTTGAATACACATATCTGGACAGACAGAACAGGATATGAGGGCTGCGTAGGTCTCAAAGGTGGGGCAACAGAACAAAAAAGGAGACTTCTGACTGGCAAATGGCTTGATAGTAGCCAACCCATGGCTCAGAAAGAGAGACAGTAACAGGATCACATACAAGAGTAGCCAACCTGCAACTCGGGTAGACTTCCTCCTGCTAAGGAAAAGGCACTGTGGTAGAATCGGCAATTGCAAAGTCATCCCCAGTGAAACAGTTGGCCACAGCATGAACCACTTATTGCCACAATTAGCTGCAAGCAGTGGTTGGAGAATGCTTTAAGGTCAATAGAGACCAGGCTGAAGACCTGGAAGTTAAGAGGAGAGAAAGCACAACAGTTTAAGGACCTACTCAGAGCTGTAGTACCTGAAGAAGAATATGAAATAGGTGGAGTTGAAGAAGAATAGCAGTGCCTCAAAACAGCATGTGTGAGGACTACAGAACAGATATGCAGCTGAGCCAGGTATGGAAATAAGGTCATAAAGAAAGCTGCCAGTGAAATGCAGAAGTCCTGGAAGTTATCAAAAGAAAGGAGGAGTGCAGAAAAATGTAGGACATAGACAAGACTCAACCTGACTAGGAAAGAATACTGGTTGGCTAACAAAGAGGCTAAGAAAGCAGTTGCAATACCAAACAAAAAGGCATCAGAGGCACTCGACCAACTTCTGAAAGTGACTCAGTAGATGGCAGAAAGAAACTGTATCAGGTTGCAAGGCAAAGACAGAAAGGTTTAGAATATAGTCAGACATTCTTCATAAGGGAAGTCAACAGCAACCTGCTCACGAGTCCACAGGACATCAAAGGCAAATGGAAGGACTAGGTCCAGCAGCTTCTGGACAAAGAAAACCCCACAGAAGCTGTACTACCACAAATACAGCCTACAGTGAGAGAACAGGAAGAGCCCACCATAGATGAAGTAAGAATAGCACTAAGGAAAATGAAGTCAGGGAAAGCAGGCTCAGATGAGGACATACCAGATATGCTGAAGATGTTTGGTGAGACAGGAGAAAAATGGCTCCTGAGAGTACTCATAGCAGTGTGGAGAGAAAGGCATAACCAAGATGACTGGTGAATAAGCATACTAGTGCCAGTGTTCAAGAGCAAAGGGGAAGTTCACAACTGTGGCAGTACCGTGGTATCAAACGGTTTACCTTTATAATCGTGAATTGCAGAAGTGCGAGTATGAATAACGGCGACTCATATAAGCGAACCAAAACCGCAAAAAATTTTAAATATCGAAAAACATTCGACATTCGACATTTCTGGCTGTGCCACACCTCCACATCATTGCTAACTTGGGTCAAAAAGGGGCGACGTTTTGTTGTTCGCTTATTCGGAATTTGACGTTGGAGACGTTTGCATTTCGGTATTCGCGGAAGTCGTTTTGCCCATATCGGGATCGACGATATAAAGGTAAACCATATCAAACTCCTGTCACATTGCTTGAAAGTTCTGGAGTGGGCGATTGATAAATGAATACTCAGAGTAGTAAAAAGTAAGATGGGAGATGAGCAGTTTGGATTCAGATCAGGATACAACACAACTGACATGATGTTTACAGTGAGATAGATAGTTGAGAAGAAGCTAGTGATGAGGAAAGAGTCCAACTGGGCATTCATAGAATTGGAGAAAGCATATGACAAGGTCCCAAGAAGGCTGATTTGGGCAGTCCTACTGTGTTTCAAAGTCCCAGAAACATTGGTAAAATTGGTGCAGGCTATGTACAAGGATCCAGTGACTCAAGTACAAACAGCGTTTGGTCTAACAGAAGGGTTGTCAGTGGGAGTGGGTGTGCATCAGGGTTCAGCTCTAAGCCCACTGCTTTTCATACTAGTGATGAATTGCATTAGCAAGCAGGTCAGAGGGGACAGATCAGCAAAGTTTCTGCATGCAGATGGTGTGGCATTACAGGCAGACCCCGAGCAAGAACTTCAGCAAAGGACAGGGAAATGGAATGCAAAACTGAAGGAATATGGGCTGAAACTGAACACAGATGAGACAGTTGTAATGGCAGCAAATGCAGGAAATCATAAGAAGCTGAAAACTGAGATAGAATGGAAAATAGTGGAACAGGTTAACAGCTTCAAATATCTGGCAGGGGTGGTTCAGGAGAAGGAATGTTTGAATCTGGAGGTCAAAGCCAGAATCATTGGGGTTGCAGCCAACTAGCACAGTGTGTCAGGTGTAGTATATGAAAGAAGAATGCCAAAGACATGGAAAAGTAAGGTGTACAAAACAGTGGTGCGATCAGTACTACTGTATGGTAGAGAAAGGGCAGTACTGGGCATTAAAGGCAGAGCAGGTACAGAAGCTAGGGGTGATAGAGATTAAATGCCCAAGATGTGTGGTAGGATGTACACTGTGGAACTGAGGACGTAGCAGAAGCCAAAGTACCTCCAATTGCAGAAAAGATCAAAAAGAACAGATTACAATGGTTTGGGCATGTGTGTGTGTGTGTGTGTGTGTGTGTGTGTGTGTTTATATATATATATATATATGCATAACCACACTAGTTTGCCTTTAAATGTCCCCAGTTGTTTGAATCTAGTTGGAACTGCCAAGTTGTTACATTTGTTCAGGTGTGAGTAGAATTTGTCTATATGTATTTTAGCAGTATCAGCATTTTAGGTAATATACTCACATTCAGAAACGTCATCATAGGACTGTGGAATATTTGTATGTTTAACATCCTTGATTTCTGTAATGTTTGAATGTGTTGGTTTTGAGATTTTGATAGAGGTTACTGGTTTATGGTTGAAGATGACCAGAGAGAGGGATTTCATTGGAATAGTGCATACTGATCACAAGGTTTATATGGGCCAAGTCAAGTATACTCTGTCTTCTAGTGGGTTTCTTAGCAAGCTAGTCCAGGGAATTTTTGATTGTATAATTTAATATTTTTTATGTATATCCAGCATTGGTAGTGTACATTTCTTAGTTTGTCACTGGATAGTTAAAGTCTCCCAGGATAATAGCATTTCTGCTAATGTGGAGTTCATTACAAGAATATTTAGGACTTTTATATGATTTTTCAGGGATATAGAGGGAGGTTCTGTAGCATGCAATGATCTGATAGTTGATCCTATACAGTGTAATTTGAATGTCTATAAGTTCCATTTGTGGATTTCTGGGTATCTCTCTGGACATAATGGGATTTCTAACTAATATGGATATACCACCACAGTTCCCACCAGATCTAAATGAAATTTAAGCACAAAACCTGGGTAATGAGGAAGTGCTGTCTGAGTTCTTGAACCAGGTTTCTATGACCACACAAAAGTGGATGTACTCCCAATGCAGTGCCTCAAGGACCGGCAGTTTGTTGTTTAGACTTCTAGCACTGATTAGAGCCACCTTGATTTAGTTCAGTGGTTAGTTTGGTTTGGTTTGAAAGTTAGGTCAGGAGGTCCATTTTGTTGACCATGCCTACAAAGGGCATAATAGGGGCAGCAAAAGCTTTCACCAGTATGTGGAAGCCTTGGAATGAGACAATTTTATAGCAGTGTGTTAAGAGACTCCTCCTAACATCTTTGTCTCAACACACACTTGTGATGTCATCTGCTAAGTCTCATCTGATACTGTGAATGTCAGCCTTGTGCCATGATGCTTGCATTAAGTGCTGTTCTCTGTAGATAGGGAGGTAGTGGTTCTAATCTCACAACTGTCAACGTGTGTGTGTGTTCAGTTAGCTGTCATTGCAAAGGCAATTTTAGACCAGCATGAGAGACACTTATCCTAACATCATCTTCTCAACACACAGCGATGATGTCATATGCTATAAAGTGTCATCTGATGCAGCAAAAGTCAGACTTGTACCATGGCACTTGCATTAAGTACTGTGTTCTGTAGTTAGATAGCTAGAGGTTCTAATTTCACAGCAGTCAACTTAAGTGTGTGTTCACCCAAATAATATTTTGGAGACAATTCTAAACTGAGCTGTGACTCCACATCTATGTCAGACACTCCTCCAAACATTATCTTCTTAGCATACAATGATGCTGTCAGCTTCTATAAAGTGCACAGTGACACTGTTAAAGTCAGACATATGTGGTGGTGCTAGTCGTACATTGTATGGAATCCAGCTTCTATACCTCCAAGGGTTTAATGTTCAAGCCTGACCTCAATCAATTGCTGTGTGTTATTATGGTCATTGTATGATCTTTTAAATATTGTTAACATTGTCCCAGTAATGCATCATCCCATTTTTCACTCTGTCCACATAACATTCTTTCAGCAGAAGACAGAGGATGTCATCACCTCAAAGATGCATACACACATTGTGATGTAGAGTTCTTTCATGACCTTTTGCAAGCTATCTCTAGACCGCTGGATGTGTGATTGCTGATTCTGTCATGGGGTGGTGCACAAGTCACATATGGGCAGAGACAGTATGTAATCCAATCAAACACATAAACACTTGCTCACATATTCTTACTATGTTCCACCATATAGAGACAACAATTGTTTAAATGCCATAATAATGGCTAGAATTTTATGTGATATTGGCCGTTAGCTTAGTAATGTCCTGTGACCTTATGAGCATTTCACATATCAATGTTGCTGTCATCCACATGTGTTATGATGAAGTGTGGATGTATGGCAGTCCTACACCAGTGTATTCCAATCTGTGATTTGAGTTAAATGTTTTGATGGCTGCTGCTGCTGCCATTTGATTGCATGTTCCTTCCATAACAGTTGTAGTAATATGCCTCCTGAAAACTGTTGACATGGGATATTGTTGCCTTATTAAGAAATGTGTTTTTGTAGTGGAGTATATCAACATTCTACCCAGTTCTCATTCAGCCATCACAGTGACACAATATGGCACAGATATGCATGTGTATACCTACCATTATTAAAAGCTCTGTAAGATACATCAGTATAATGTGATACTGATTACATGGACACAAACATCTTATTTCATCCATGTGTAATGCTGTTATAAAAACAAACATATGAGTACTTCAGGTTCAATTGCAACCTTGATGAATTCATTGTATGTGCAATTGTGTTGCTGTTCATAAGGATTATTGAAGTGGTCCCCAGCAGTATTGTGTAACTACCAGCATTTGTGTCAGTAACTGTTCTGCATGAATCACATCCACCTCATTTGTAATGTGTCCATATATGGTATCAGGGCACTCACACACAGGTTTCCAGCAGACCACCCTCCCGAACACTGGAAAATATGAAGGTCTCTCCAAACACCATTATATTGGACGACTTCAACTACCCAAACATAGACTGGGAGCATTACTCTATCTCCAACACCCTAGCTCAAAGGTTCCTAGAATTTATAAACTCAAATGCTATGGAACAACTTGTTACCACTCCCACAAGAGAGGAAAACATACTGGACCTGATCATCACCAACATGGGGACTCTATGCTCCAGACCAGAAGTGTATCCCTCACTGGTAAGATCAGACCATAAACTAATCTCACTGGATATTCACATCCCGACCCCACCCCCTGCCCAGAAAACAACAGTGAAAAGCTTCTCTAAAGCAAATTTCACACTCCTCAAAACCGAGGTGGAATCCTTCAAAGCCCCCGGGCCTGTGGAAAATATGGCCTAGACCGCAGAATCCTCTATAAACGCATTCTGTGAACACCTTCAGAAATGCATGGATCATGCAATCCCAAATAAAACCAAGACCCAATCCTCCAAAGGCAGACATCCTGTCTGGTGGACCCCAGCCATAAACAAACTATACAATAGAAGGAGGAAGCTACTACATGATAGAGCAAAATCCCAAAAAGGGAAGGCGTCTCTGATCAGTGTTAGCAAAAAACTACGGGCACTCATAAAATCGTCTAAGGCCAGCTTCGAGAGAAATATTGCACAGGACACTAAGGATAATCACAAGGCTTTCTTTAGTTATGTTAGGAGCCTGGGTGGGAATTCTCAGATATGCTCAGAATTCGTCCAAAATGACAAAAAATACACCAAACCCACAGACATTGACAACATCCTAGCAGACAGGTTCAGCGCAAACTTCTCCCCCCCTCCCCACCAAAAGGGCAAATATCTATCCCAGCAGAGTGCTGCCCCCCTGACATCTCAGATGCTCAGATAAGAGCCGCCCTCTCCAAAGCAAAAAACACAGCATCAATGGGACCAGACAGTATCCTGGGCTGCGTCCTACATGAACTCCAAGAAGAGCTAAACCCAAACATAAAACTACTGTTCAATCTCAGCCTTACCACAGGATATGTACCCAAAGAGTGGGGTACAGCAACAGTGGTCCCTCTCCACAAAGGTGGTGCCTCAACGGATCCTGGAAACTATCGCCCCATAAGCCTGACTAGCTTGGTCTGCAAAGCTATGGAAAGGATCATCATGGACCTCATAAAAAATATATATTGGGGACCTACAGACTCTGGATCCTACCCAGTTCGGCTTTGTTAAGGGCAGATCCTGCCTCTTAAACCTGGTTGATTTCTTTGAAACAGTCACCAAGGCCATTGATGAGGGGAAGGTGGTCCACACAGCCTACCTGGACCTCGCAAAAGCCTTCGATACAATACCCCACTCGGGCATTATAGGTAAGCTCACCAGCTTAAATATAAACCCCTATGTCACTAGATGGGTTGCAAACTGGCTCAAGGACAGAACCCACATGGTTAGAATTGCAGAAGCCATGTCAGACTCCAAACCAGTTACAAGTGGCGTCCCACAAGGCTCAGTCCTGGGACCTCTCCTGTTCGGTATATATTTCTCGGAGGTACAGGCCAACACGGAAGAACTGTGGCTGACCAAGTTCGCAGATGACTGCAAACTGGGCACTATAATCGACTCTCCAGCCGACACAAGCATCCTCCAAAAGGGCCTCATAGAAACAGACAACTGGTGCCAGAGCCATGGCCTCAAGCTAAATGCCAAAAAGTGTATAGTCATCCCCTTTGGCAAAAACAAAGTGCCCACAAATTACCACATAGGTGGTAATCCATTAAGTACAGAAGAAGTAATTAGGGACCTGAGGACCCAAGTTGATAGCAATCTCTCATTTGAAAACAACGTGGCCAAAGTGGTTAGAAAAACATTTTATATAGCCCACCTAATCATGAAGGGATTCACATCTAGATCAGGGGAGGTAATTGTGCCTCTTTACTCATCCCTCATCAGGCCCATAATTGAGTACAATGCCCCTTTTGGGATGTACCTTACCAGACACCTGCAGCAACTGGAAAGACCCCAAAAGTACCTCACCAAGAGGATCAAAGGGCTCAAACAGATGCCATATGCTGCACGGTTAAAGAAACTCCAGCTCTACTCAGTGGCATACCGCCTGCTCAGAGGCGATCTGTGCCTGACGTATAAAGCCATGTCCAACCCGGAATTAATGGATATGCTGCACCTCAAAAAATCCAAATCCCATCAAGCTACGTGCTCAAGAGACTTGAACCTCAGCACCAAAATAAATGGGACATGCTGGAGGGACAGATTCATAACCCAGAGGCTCCCTTCACTCTGGAATAAAATCCCAGTCCAGGTTAGGCAGAGTCCCTCATTGACTCTCTTCAAGAGGAATCTTGATGAGTGGATGGGGGATCGTAGGTTTACCCCGGGTATCACTTCTGTGTCACTGTTAGACAGAGGCACAGTATACTAACCTCGAAAAAGGGCATAGCAAAATTAATTTAAAATGGGCGGCGAAAGTCAAACACACTCTGGCTAGGCTTATAAATGCCCTAGGGCAGATAGCCTAGTATGAACCTATGAACATATATGCATATGATGTGAAATTGATGTAATTAAATGACATAGTTAGAGTTGTATGACTGTGTGAACACTTCCACTGTATGGCATGTGATGCATAACCAAGGTTGTATTTGGAGGTGTTGTCACAAATCATTTTTTTTAAATATGTCTGAAATGTTAAGAGCAATACACAACTAAGCACAGAGCTGTTTGTGGATGCCACCAGCCATACTCAACCATAGTACAGTAACCCTAACTGTCCAATAGACAGTATACATTTAATTCACATCCATGTGACTAAATTAACCATCAAGCAGCCCTCTCAGTGCTTTCTGCCTTAGTTTGTATCACTTGGAGGCCCACCTGTTTATTTGCATCTCTATACATTCCCCTTCATTGCTAATGTATCTCCCTACTCTAATCTGCGCACAAACTGGTTACTAATCAGCAAGTCGATGTGAAGACACACTCCCAAACTTAATAAACTTTGCTGTCTCTTCTCTCCTTCACTTTACAGGTAGTTTGAAATATTACTTACCTCCTCTGAGGCCTTCAGTGATTTCCACTGATTGCCTCTCTGGTTTCTTTGCATTCCACCTGGTTTACACCCCTTGTGCTATCTCCCTCCCCCAGTACAAAGTCTATATTAGAATCCTGCTGAGCATGGAGCCATCCTTAAATTTCTAGTCTCCCACCAGGACACAAGTGCTCTTCAGCAATTACATTCTGCTTGCCGGTAAGCCATTAGACCTCAGGAATTTGTTTTAAAAGTGTTCAGATTTGTAAAGTAATACTTACTTTTTTCTCTTGTCTTGGTTGGATCTGCCCCGCTCCGTTCGCCCTCGCTAATGATCGGGCTCTCTCCACTCCCCTGCCCTGCCCCCTAATTCCTCCCGCCCCCACTACCTCTACATTTATAGTAATCACAGCCACACCCACAGCTCACCCTCACATCACCTCCACCAATCACAGCTCCTCAAGTCAGATCTCCTCTCCGGTCCAGCTGGTGAACCTGGGAATCTTGAGGCAATGTTACAACTGCCTAATGTACACAGACAACCCTCTCCTCCTCCCAACAAATTCCAACACATGTGAGAGATGCAACCATATAGCCAAACTGGAGGCTAAGCTCTCTCAACTCAGTACTGGCGTAACCAGTCAGGAGGAGAAGGAAACCACACTCACTACAATTCCAGTCTCACATAGACCTATCATGCCAGCAAACCAAACACATAAACACACAAAAACATACTTGGAGGCTCTAAATAAAAATCTGCCTAAGCAGCAGAGACCTCCAAAGCAGACACCCAAGCAACTGCTACCCCAAAACAAAACACGTGCAACACATAGCTCACAAAGCCAGTGTGCCAAACAGTCACAGCCCTTAAGGCTAAACAACACACCTGATACACTTGTAATAGGTGACTCTATCATCAGGCACACTGACGTCCCGCTCACCAGGCTGAACAAGGAGAAGGTCATGGTGAGCTGCCTATCGGGCGCTAGGATCCGCCACATAACACAAGCACTCAGGTCACTCCAAGGCAAGTACAAATATGACTCAGTCATTGTCCATGCTGGTGTGAATGACCTGAGACGTACCTCCCTGGACTACATGAAAAGAGACATAGAGGAGCTCTCTGAGCATGTAGCCCAGGCCAGTATGACCCTGACCTTGAGTAGCATCTTACCCTCACCAAGAATGATGCCACAGTATGAAGACAAGATTATCAATTTCAACAACTGGCTTAAGTATTGGTGTCATTCAAAGGGGATCCAATGCCTGTCAGCCTGGGATGACATGCTCGACAAGCCACGATGCTTCACTAGGGACGGCTTGCACCTGTCACCCCTGGGCTTTTGGATATTGGCAAAGCCTCTTGCTACCCCCAACGCCAGAAGTCTAAACCTCAAGATGCACACACTCGAAACTCTCCTTAGCATGGAGAACATCGATATCTGTGCAGTAACAGAAACCTGGTTCAAGGCTCTCGAGAGCACCCCAGCACTACCAGGTTATACCTCATACCATGCTTTTCGGCCCCAAAACTTGGACCGAACCACAAAAGGAGGGGGAGTATCAATATTTGTCAAAGATACCCACACCTCCAGGTTGGTGGCACAGCACAAAGCATCAGAGACTATCCATGTGCAACTAACAGTGGGTAAAACTGCCTTCCAGTTTATAGCCTGCTACAGACCACCCTCCCAAACCCAGGAACCCCACTCTGCCTTCCTGAGAACACTGGAAAATATGAAGGTCTCTCCAAACACCATTATATTGGGTGACTTCAACTACCCAACTATAGACTGGGAGCATTACTCTAGCTCCAACACCCTAGCCCAAAGGTTCCTAGAATTTATAAACTCAAATGCTATGGAATAACTTGTTACCACTCCCACAAGAGGGGAAAACATACCGGACCTGATCATCACCAACATGGGGACTCTATGCTCCAGACTAGAAGTGTATCCCTCACTGGTAAGATCAGACCATAAACTAATCTCACTGGATATTCACATCCCGACCCCACCCTATGCCCAGAAAACCACAGTGAAAAACTTCTCTAAAGCAAATTTCACACTCCTCAAAACCGATCCAAATCCCATCGAGCTACGAGCTCGAGGGACTTAAACCTCAGCACTGAAATAAATAGGACATGCTGGAGGGACAGATTCATAACCCAGAGGCTCCCTTCACTCTGGAATAAAATCCCAGTCCAGGTTAGGCAGAGTCCCTCATTGACTCTCTTCAAGAGGAATCTTGATGAGTGGATGGGAGATCATAGGTTTACCCCGGGTATCACTTCTGTGTCACTGTTAGACAGAGGCACAGTATACTAACCTCGAAAAAGGGCATAGCAAAATTAATTTAAAATGGGTGGCGAAAGCCATACACACTCTGGCTAGGCTTATAAATGCCCTAGGGCAGATAGCCTAGTATGAACGTATGAACCTCTGAACCTATGAACATTATACCACACCAACTTGCTCCACACAAAGTACTCCCAATCACTCTCATTCCCACTAGGCATTTTTTACATCACCCACACTACTTCCCCATCCACATATAGTGTAACCCTATAATTCCTATTCAGATCCCCCACCTAGAAACAACTTAAACTTTATAACCATGACTATCACACAACTAAGTCTAGTCTGTCTTCTCATAATTCTTTACAACACCACAAGTTATCACTCTAGCAATATCCCTAAACTTAGTAGCACAACACTGCATTATGCACTCTCATATACAGACACCACACATTATAATAATATCTGCCCACAGTTATTCAAGAACTATATAACGGACCAATTCAGAGCTAAACACATATGCTCTAATTCCTACTCCAAAAAAACACAATACTTTCTCACACTCCTCACCAAACTCCAGCATCTGTATAACCATTTTAACTCCAGGCTCACCATAAGTGGGGATATCCACCCCAACCCAGGCCCAAATCCATCCTGTCCAACACAAACTGCTCCAACACAAATGTCAGAACATAACACCCCCACTTTCTTCATCCCTGGGCAAATCAACAACAGCAGCAAAACCAACCATCTTTTAATGCTAAATATTAATATTGGAAGTATCAAAAATAAAATACCTGAACTCCAGGCCACAATAGCACACTACTCCCCAGACATAGTTGCTTTAACAGAAACCTGGCTAAATAAAAACATAGCTAACTCAGAAGTTCTCCCTACCAGCTACAATATCATTAGAAAAGACAGACCACTTTGTAAAGGGGGTGGAACTGCCTTACTGTACAAGTCCAACTTAACTGTCCGTCAATTACCAAACTCCTACCCCTCCCCAAATAATTGGGACTTACTTATCTCACAACTTCAACTTCACCCTAAAAAGGCCATCACCACAATTGTGATCTATATTCAATCTGGTAATACACCTGCTAGCCTTGAAAACTTCTTATCCTGGTGTTCCCTTTTTCTGGAGGACTTCAGCCTAGATTGGTTCACCTGTATATCAGAACCATCAAGTAATCTAATACATCTCCATGGCTACCAAGCAGCTAGTCCAAATTCCAACTAGATGTGATAAAAAATCTAAAAGGGAATCCATCCTTGACTGGGTCCTAACTAACAACCCCACATTGTACCCTCACACAGGCAGTCTCCCAGACACCTTAAGTGACCACAACATAATATACTTTATACATAGTAGAACAAGCATATGCAAAACCACGAACTATTTATCCACTAGAAACACAAAAAAATTCTCTCCTGAGGTCCTCAACATTTTACTCTGTAACTGTGACTGGACCCCCCTAAAAACCCTCCCACTTGACCAGGCTGTAGCATATTTCAACAAAACATTTCTACAACACCTAGACACTGTCGCTCCATTGCGCAAAATCAAGGTTAGAACCTCTACAAACTCCTGGCTCAGTAAAGAAACCAAAACAAATCCTCAAGTCCAGAGACACTGCCTGGCTTTGCTATCAAAAAAACAAAGAAACACAAAGCCTAACTAAGTACTAAGAACTGTGCAACCGTGCAAAAAAATGCATTAGGCTGGACAAAAAATCCTACTACACAACATTACAAACTAAATACCAACACAACCCACAAACATTTTGGAAAAATGTAAACCAGCAACTAAAATCCACCCAAAAGGCTACCCCCAAACCAACCACCCCTGACACTAAAGTTCCCATCAAAACACAATTCAACTCCCACTTTGTGAACTCAATTCTATCCTTAGTATCACAGGACAGTTCCTTTCTCACTATCCCCCCCAACACAAATAACACTAATACAAACTTTACCCTCAAAACAGTTTCCACCACTTCGATCAAAAGCATGCTCTCCAAACTAAAAACCTCATCAACAGCAGCCAACCTACTCCCCAGCTATTTCTTGAAACTCACAGCAGATGCTATTGCTATCCCAGTCTCCACTCTCATAAACAGATCAATTGTTGAAAACTATGTGCCCAAACTCTGGAAAATATCCTATGTTACACCCATACATAAAGGCGGGACCTCCAATTAACTTAATAACTACAGACCCATTGCTTTACTCTCCCCCCCTGGCCAAACTCCTAGAAAAATGCATCCATACCCAGATGCTAAACTATCTCCTAGACAGCAACATCCTATTACCCACTCAGCATGGTTTCAGACCTGCCCATAGTACCACTACAGCCCTCATCTGCTTCACAGACACAGTGAACTGTCTCAAAAATGAAGGCCTACAAGTGTCAACTCATTTTTTGGATATGTCCAAAGCATTTGACACAGTCTCACACCAAATCCTGCTAAACAAACTAAACCAATATCATCTATCAAATTCCAGTCTTACCTGGTTCCAAAGCTACTTAACTGACAGGTACCAAGCTGTGAAATGGGAACATTCTCTCTGTTCTCAGCTGCCCATAACTATAGGAGTCCCACAGGGTTCTATCTTAGGACCACTACTATTCACAGTCTTCACAAATGACCTCCATACCTCCACACAGCATGCATCTATAATTTAGTATGCAGATGACACTACCTTAATCTGTGCTGCACAAAACATTCCCACCCTCCCGCAAACAACTCAACTAGCATTCTCTGATGTTGAAAACTACCTTACCAAAGCCCAACTTATCCTCAATCCAAAGAAAACTCAGCTTATGATTATAACCAGTTCTAACAAAAACACTAACAGTCAATTCACTATCTACTCCACAAATGCTGCTACAATTGCTCCAGTGGCACAGGCTAAGCTATTGGGAATAACCATAGACTCCCACCTAAAATTTGATAGTGATCTCAACTTAACTATTAAAAAAGTACATGCCAAACTGGGGTCACTCTACCGTATCAAACCATTTCTTACCAACAACACAAGATCAGCCATTGCTCGCTCCCAACTTCTATCCACCCTACTCTATGCATCTCCCATTCTGACTAATCTCAACAAAACTGAACTAAGCAAAATGGAAGCCTGCTATAACAGAATTGCCTGCTTTGCTGCAAATTGCTCATATAGAACTCATCATTGTACTGCTTTCAGACACTTGACCTGCTTGAACTGCCCAACCTCCTAACCTACAATCAGCTCTGCCTCTGTCATTCTATTACCTCCCCAATGTGTCCTGCTTTCAAAAACCTAGTACAACATCACTCAGCCAAAAGGCCTCTTAGATCATCAAGCAAACTACTACTAGAAGTCACCAACAGCTACAATAGCTTTGGAGATGCACTATATAGTAGTTCAGTGGCTAAAAAATGGAATTCTGTCCCTACTAGCATTCAAAACACATCATCCAAAGCCCCCTTTAAAGACCTCATCAGGCAACATCTCAAGCAAAGTTGGCAGTGCCATGATTGCTCCCTAGGCTAGTGAAAGCGGATAACATATACATACAAAATCTAGAGCACTTGATAATAGTTTTCAATCTTACTCACAAACACTGGCTAATCTACAATGTATGTACTGCACCTGTGTACTATGTATGTATTCTACCTATGTTCCAAATTTCAGCTGTACACCACAAATCTATTAATTACCTTTATTTTTTAAATTGTTTTTTGTTTGTTCTCTCCACTGTAACTGTTTATGTGCCGCATACCACTGTAAAAACACGTCTCTTGTAATTTGTGTGTATACTGATCATGTCTAAATAACTAAATGTGTCTGTAATTTTTCTTTGTGGAGCTTTTCTCCCTGGGCCTCTGCTGAAAAAGGGCCTTTTCAGCTCAGTCAGACACCCCCGGTTAACAAATGTAAAATAAAATAAAATAAATAAATAGTAAATAGACAGCCTCCTACTGTGGATTTATTTGCTTTTTTGGAACTCATTCAGCTATCAGGAGAAATTTGCTTTGCTGCTGACAATCTGCTAGCTGACAGGCGTGGATCAAACTTCACCCACCTGTCCACACTGTACATAGGTTCATAGGTAGGTACTAGGCTATTGGCACTAGGGCCTATATAAGCCTAGCCAAAAAATGTACCCTGGCTTTCGCCACCCAAGAAAATTATTTTCCTGTGCCCCTGTCGAGAAGAGCCACAGAAGTGATCCCTGGGGTGAATTTCCCATTTCCCATCCAATCATCAAGATTTTTCTTGAAGAGTGCTAATGAGGAGCTCTGTTTGACATAGATAGGTAGTCTGTTCCAGAGTATGGGAAGTCTCTGGGACAGGAATCTATCCCTCCAGCATGTTCTGTTTATTGTGGTGACAAGGTTTAGGTCCCTAGAGCGTGTAGCTTGGAGGGATTGGGATTTCTTTAAGTGGAGCATGTCCAACAGCTCTGGGTTTGACATAGCTTTGTATGTTAGGCAGAGATCGCCCCTGAGTAGGCAATATGTGATGGAGTAAAGCTGTAGTTTTTGAGACGGTCTGCGTAGGGCATCTGTTTGAGGCCAGTAATCCTCTTTGTGAGGTATTTCTGTGGTCTTTCCATTTGTTGTAGATGTCTTTTGAGGTACATACCAAAAGGGGCATTGCACTCTATAATGGGTCTAATGAGTGATGAGTAGAGGGGAACAATGACCTCTTTTTTTCTAGATGAGAATCTTTCTGTGATGAGATGAGCCACGTAGAAGGATTTCTTGACCACTGTGGCAATGTGATTATCAAAGGAGAGACTACTGTCCACCTGTGTCCCAAGGTCTCTTATCACATTTTCACATTAAGTAGACTACCAGCTATGTGGTAGTTCATGGGTACAGAGTTTTTACCAAAGGGGATGACAATACACTTTTTGGCATTGAGCTTGAGGCCATGGCTTTGACACCAGGTATCTGGCTCAGTGAGGCCCTTTTGTAGTTTGTCCACATTGTTAGGAGTTTTGATTATGGCTCCTAGTTTGTAGTCATCTACAAACTTTGTTAGCCAAAGACCTTCTGTGTTAGCCTGCACTTCAGAGAAGTAGATACCAAACAGGAGAGGACCCAGGACTGAACCCTGTGGTACTCCACTTGTTACTGGTCGGAAGTCGGATTTGGAATAAGCTACTTTCACAGTGTGGGTTCTGTCCATGAGCCAGTTGGCAACCCATCTTGTGGCATAGGGATTTATATCTAGTTTAGTGAGCTTATCTATAATTCCAGAGTGGGGGATAGTGTCAAAAGTCTTGACGAGATCTAGATAAGCTGTGTGAACCATTTTACCCTCATCTATGGCTTTGGTGACTGCTTCAAAGAAGTCAATCAGGTTTAGGAGACATGATCTGCCTTTTACAAATCCAAACTGGGTAGGGTGCAGAGTTTGGAGATTACCAGTGTCTTTGTTTATGAGTTCCACGATGATACATTCCATGGCCTTGCAGACCAGGCTCATCAGGCTAATGGGGCGGTAGTTCCCGGGGTCTGTCGTGGCTCCCCCTTTCTGCAGTGGGACAACTGTCGTGGTGTGCCATTCAGTGGGTACAAAGCCTGAGTTGAGGCTATGACTGAACATGGTACTTAGGTAGGGTGCCAGTTCAGTCTGTAGTTCGTGTAGAATGCAGCCTGGGATATTGTCAGGTCCCATGGATGCTGTGTTCTTGGCTTTGGAGAGTGTGTTTTTTACCTGTGCAGCCGTGATTATAGGAACTTTGCATTCTTCCGGTATAGAGATGGGCCCTCTAGGGGGTGAGAGGGGGGTAAAGTTAGCACTGAACCTATCTGCTAGGATGGTGGCAATATCGGTTGGTTCTGTATATTTAGTGTCATTGTGCTGTAACTCAGAGCAGATCTGAGTGTTCCCATTGAGATTCTTGACATAGCTGTAGAATGCTTTGTGGTTGTCTTTAGAGTCAGTGGCAATTTTGTTTTCGTAACTAGCTTTGGAGGATTTTATGAGGGATCTCAGCTTCTTACTGAGGTTGACCAGGGAGTTCCTCCAGTCATGGGATTTTACTCTTTTTTGCAATAGTTTCTTTCTTCTGTTGTAGAGTTTGTTTATGGCAGAGGACCACCAGATTGGCTTACTTTTTTGGAAGATAACATCTTGGTTCTATTAGGGATAGCATGATCCATGCACTCGTGTAAGTGCTTATAAAGTGCATTTATGTAGGATTCAGCAGTCATACCTCTATTGTCTGTCTGCATGGGTGTCATGAAGTTTGCCACTTCTGTCTTAAGAAGTGTGAAGTTGGCCTTGGAGAAGTTTTTGACGATGGTTTCCCTAATTGGGGGTGGGATGTGAATGTCTAGGCTGATTAGCTTGTGGTCGGATCTGACCAACGAGGAATTGACCTCTGGTGTGGGACACTGGTTTCCCATGTTGGTAATGACCAGGTCTAGGATATTGCTGCCCCTGGTGGGGATGTGAATAAGTTGATCCAAGGCATTGGAATTTATGAATTCTAGAAAACGTTGAGCAAAAGAGTTGGTACATGAGCAGTTTTCCCTGTTAATGGTGGGGTAGTTGAAATCGCCCATTATTAGGGTGTTGGGTTGTACCCTAATACTTTCCAGTGTATCAAGAAATGAGGAGTGGGAATCCTGGGGTATGGTGGGTGGTCTGTAGAAAGCTACAATTTGGATTGCGGTCTTGCCCAGAGTTAGTTGCACTTGGATAATCTTGGATGCATTATGCTGTGCAACTAGCCTGGAGGTGTTGATATCCTTAATGAATATGGACACGCCTCTGCCTTTAGTGCTTCGTTCTGGGTTAGGTGGCTGAAAGGTGTGGTATGAATTGTAGCCTGGTAATGCAGGGGTGCTCTCTGGAGCTTTGAACTAGGTCTCTGTCATTGCACAGATGTCATTGTTCTCCATTTTAAGGAGTGCCTCGAGTGAGTGCATTTTGAGGTTTAGACTTCTAGCATTGAGTAGCATTACCCTCAGATTTTGCTTGCTTGTACCTGTTATGGTGGTGAATTTGTCATTTGAACCTTGCCTAAAAAAGGCACTATAGGGGTGGCAAGAGCGTTAGCCAGTATCTGGAATCCTAAGGGTGACAGGTGCAGGCCATCTCTGGCAAAGCATTGTGGTCTGTCGATCATGTCGTCCCAAGCAGAAAAATACTGGATCCCCTTAGAATGACACCAGAAGCTTAGCCAATTGTTGAAGTCAATCATTTTTTCCTTGTACTGTGGTATCATACTGGGTGATGGCAGGATGCTACTCAGGGTTAGGGTCATACCTGCCTGGGATACAAGATCGGAGAGCTGCTCCATGTCTCTTTTCATGTAGTCCAGGGAGGTACGTCTCAGGTCATTCACACCAACATGAACAATGACAGTGTCATATTTGTACTTATTGTGGAGTGACCTGAGTGCATGCATATGTGGCGGATCCTGGCACCTGACAGGCAGCTGACAGTAACTTTCTCCTTGTTTAGTCTAGTGAGTGGAACATCAGTGTGCCTGACTATAGAGTCACCTATGACTAGAGTGTTGGGTACATTGTTATGCCTTATGGGCTGTGGTTGAATGGCACACTGAGTTTGTGGGCTTTGTGTCATTTGGGTTGCGTTGGGGGGTGGGGTTTGATTTCATTTATGTTTTGGATGTCTCTGATGCTTGGGCAGGTTTTTATTGAGAGCCTCCGTGAATGTAGGTGTGTGTTTTGTGTTTCTATGTGTGTGTTTTGGTGGTGTAGGTTTTGAGGGACTATGTGATGAGTGTGGTGTGGTGCAAGTGTTTACCTTCTCCTCTTAACTGCCTAGTCCAGTCTTGGGAGAAGAGAGCTTTGCTTCCAGTTTGGCTATATAGGTGGATCTCTCACAGGTTGTAGTGTTAGGTGGTAGGAGGAGAGGGTTGTCTGTGTACATGAGGCAATTGCTGCATTGCTCCAAGATGCCCAAATTCATCAGGTAGACAGGAGAAATCACTGGGAGCTGACTCTTAGACATGCCTGGATAGGTGCTTATTTATTAAGTACTAAAAACTACTTTCCTCTAGACAAGTGAGGAAAGTTGAGTGCTGTAGCAATTTGCAGCTTATGTAGTCCTTACAATGAGTTCTGAACAAGTGCTGAGTTCAAAGAAAAAGATTTGAGTGCTGAAACTAGACAAATGGCTAGTTATAAGAAACAAAACTAAGCTAGAAGGCTTCCCTCCAACACAGAAGGGCTTGGGGGCTCAGAAGCCTACAAACATTCTAGACCATTTAACAGGAAAGGCAGGAAACATGCTTAACATTTTTTTTTTGTTCTCTTTCCCAGATGCTCTCTTTGTACACAGTAGGAGTGCCTGAAATCAGAATATGATCTCACTGCACTCAGTTGAGTAAGCAAATGAGATAGGCCCAGAAGGAGTATACAAACACAAATTTAGAAGAGGGGCGGGCAGTTTCAAAGCCACTAAGACTAACACCAAAACAAACACAGGGAAGGTGGGTGTGGAAACTAACTGAAGAACAGAGTCAAAACTTCCACTTGAGTTAATATTCATGCAACACAATTAAATCAATTTAAATACTGTATTATTTGAAAAAAGTGCAGATAAAAGGTACTTAAATTCTCTTATACGTCCAGTTGAATACAGCTAGATCTTAGGCGGCCAAAGCTGAGGATTTTAAGCAGAAAATATTTCAAACTGTACCACTTAAATAGGCAGTAACAGAAATCAAAGAATGTGGCTACCCCCCCACACCTGCAATTGCTAACAGACAACAAAATTCAAGCAAGCACTAACTGAAGAACAGAGTCAAAACTTCCACTTGAGTTAATATTCATGCAACACAAATCAATTTAAATACTGTATTTGAAAAAAAGTGCAGAGAAAAGGTACTTAAATTCTCTTATACATCCAGTTGAATACAGCTAGATCTTAGCCGGCCAAAGCTGAGATTTTTAAGCAGAAAATATTTCAAACTGTACCACTTAAATAGGCAGTGACAGAAATCAAAGAATGTGGCTACCCCCACACCTGCAATTACTAACAGACAATAAAATTCAAGCAAGCACTAACTGAAGAACAGAGTCAAAACTTCCACTTGAGTTAATATTCATGCAACACAATTAAATCAATTTAAATACTGTATTATTTGAAAAAAAGTGCAGATAAAAGGTACTTAAATTCTCTTATATGTCCAGTTGAATACAGCTAGATCTTAGCTGGCCAAAGCTGAGGTTTTTAAGCAGAAAATATTTCAAACTGTACCACTTAAATAGGCAGTGACAGAAATCAAAGAATGTGGCTACCCCCACACCTGCAATTACTAACAGACAATAAAATTAAAGCAAGCACTAACTGAAGAACAGAGTCAAAAGTTCCACTTGAGTTAATATTCATGCAACACAATTAAATCAATTTAAATACTGTATTTGAAAAAAGTGCAGATAAAAGGTACTTAAATTCTCTTATACATCCAGTTGAATACAGCTAGATCTTAGCTGGCCAAAGCTGAGGTTTTTAAGCAGAAAATATTTCAAACTGTACCACTTAAATAGGCAGTGACAGAAATCAAAGAATGTGGCTATCCTCACACCTGCAATTACTAACAGACAATAAAATTCAAGCAAGCACTAACTGAAGAACAGAGTCAAAACTTCCACTTGAGTTAATATTCATGCAACACAATTAAAACAATTTAAATACTGTATTATTTGAAAAAAGTACAGATAAAAGGTACTTAAATTCTCTTATATGTCCAGTTGAATACAGCTAGATCTTAGCCGGCCAAAGCTGAGATTTTTAAGCAGAAAATATTTCAAACTGTACCACTTAAATAGGCAGTGACATAAATCAAAGAATGTGGCTACCCCCACACCTGAAATTACTAACAGACAATAAAATGCAAGCAAGCACTAACTGAAAAACAGAGTCAAAACTTCCACTTGAGTTAGTATTCATGCAACACAATTAAATCAATTTAAATAATGTAGTATTTGAAAAAAGTGCAGATAAGAGGTACTTAAATTCTCTTGTACGTCCAGTTGAATACAGCTAGGTCTTAGCAGGCCAAAGCTGAGGTTTTTAAGCAGAAAATATTTCAAACTGTACCACTTAAATAGGCAGTGACAGAAATCAAAGAATGTGGCTACCCCCACATCTGCAATTACTAACAGACAATAAAATTCAAACAAGCACTAACTGAAGAACAGAGTCAAAACTTCCACTTAAGTTAATATTCATGCAACACAATTAAATCAATTTAAATACTGTATTATTTGAAAAAAGTGCAGATAAAAGGTACTTAAATTCTCTTATACATCCAGTTGAATACACCTAGATCTTAGCCGGCCAAAGCTGAGGTTTTTAAGCAGAAAATATTTCAAACTGTACCACTTAAATAGGCAGTGACAGAAATCAAAGAATGTGGCTACCCCCACACCTGCAATTACTAACAGACAATAAAATTCAAGCAAGCAGTAACTGAAGAACAGAGTCAAAACTTCCACTTGAGTTAATATTCATGCAACACAATTAAATCAATTTAAATACTGTATTATTTGAAAAAAGTGCAGATAAAAGGTACTTAAATTCTCTTATACGTCCAGTTGAATACAGCTAGATCTTAGCCGGTCAAAGCTGAGGTTTTTAAGCAGAAAATGTTTCAGACTGTACCACTTAAATAGGCAGTGACAGAAATCAAAGAATGTGGCTACCCCCACACCTGCAATTACTAACAGACAATAAAATTCAAGCAAGCACTAACTGAAGAACAGAGTCAAAACTTCCACTTGAGTTAATATTCATGCAACACAATTAAATCAATTTAAATACTGTATTATTTGAAAAAAGTGCAGATAAAAGGTACTTAAATTATCTTATACATCCAGTTGAATACAGCTAGATCTTAGCCGGCCAAAGCTGAGGTTTTTAAGCAGAAAATATTTCGGCTCCCCCCACACCTGCAATTACTAACAGACAATAAAATTCAAGCAAGCACTAACTGAAGAGCAGAGTCAAAAGTTCCACTTGAGTTAATATTCATGCAACACAATTAAATCAATTTAAATACTGTATTATTTGAAAAAAGTGCAGATAAAAGGTTCTTAAATTCTCTTATACGTCCAGTTGTATACAGCTAAATCTTAGCCGGCCAAAGCTGAGGTTTTTAAGCAGAAAATATTTCAAACTGTACCACTTAAATAGGCAGTGACAGAAAACAAAGACTGTGGCTACCCCCACTCCTGCAATTACTAACCAACAAAATTTAAGCAAGCATTAACTGAAGAACAGAGTCAAAACTTCCATGTGAGTTAATATTCATGCAAAACAATTAAATCAATTTAAATACTGTATTATTTGAAAAAAGTGCAGATAAAAGGTACTTAAATTCTCTTATAAGTCCAGTTGAATACAGCTAGATCTTAGCCTGCCAAAGCTGAGGTTTTTAAGCAGAAAATATTTCAGACTGTACCACTTAAATAGGCAGTGACAGAAATCAAAGAATGTGGCTACCCCCACACCTGCAATTACTAACAGACAATAAAATTCAAGCAAGCAGTAACTGAAGAACAGAGTCAAAACTTCCACTTGAGTTAATATTCATGCAACACAATTAAATCAATTTAAATACTGTATTATTTGAAAACAGTGCAGATAAAAGGTACTTAAATTCTCTTATACGTCCAGTTGAATGCAGCTAGATCTTAGCCGGCCAAAGCTGAGGTTTTTAAGTCTCCCAAAGTATTCATGCAAACATTACTCATCTTATTTTCTCAAGAGAGCAGCTCATCTGTGCACTCTATATGGCTAAAACATGGAATCAGTGGGACCTGACAACATCTCAGGTTGCAAACCTGACCTAACAGACAAAGTTGGATCCCTACTTAACCACAGCCACCAGACAGGCTGTGTTCTTTCAGAAGGGTGTACAGCAACAGTCATCCATCTGAACAAGGGGGAACCATCACCTCACCCAGTGAGTTATAGACCCAAAAGCCTGACTCACCATATCTGTAATGCAATCAAAGGAATCATCCTGGATCTTATCAAAAAAGGACACAAGTAATCACCCGACTGTGTACCCAACCCATTTTTGATTCATTAAGGATGCATCATGTGTGTTAAATCTGTTTGACTTCTTCAAGAAGGTCACCAAGGGCATGGATGAAGGAAAGACTGTGCATCCCACCTAACTAAACCTGGCCAAGGCATTTGACACAAATCCACACTCTGGTATTACAGAGAAACTGTCTCAACTGGGCATAAAAACATACTTCACCAGATGGGTAGCCAAATGGATTGCCGGCAGGACAAGAACTGTTGAAGTGTGTGAATTCACCTCTAGCAATAGGCCAGTGACCAGGGCTGTACCACAGGGTTCTGTACTAGGCCCTTTCCTGCATGGTATTTACTTCTCAGAAGTCAAGACAAACTTAGACAGCCTTTGTCTTTCCAGCTTTGTGTATGACTGCAAATTGTGGAAATCATTAAATCCATGAACAGTACTGATATACTGAAAAAATATTAATGCATAAAAATGATTGTTGCCAGTGCCGTGAAGATACTCTAAATGAACACAAAAGCATAATTATTTATTTTTGGAAATTAAATACTCAAACTAATTACAATATAGGCAGCACACCCATATGAGTACACCCAGTGGTACCTGATATGGGTACTCAGATAGTAATTGAAATTTTGACCATCATGTGTCCACATACAGATCCCTTGTATGTGGCACAACTCATAGGTATGGGCAGGCCATCCACAGCAAAGGACATTATAATGCCATTGTACTCGGCCCTCATCACACCATTGATTTTGCATGTACCTCACCACACATCTGCAACAGCTGGAACAACTCCGAAGTTTTTCCACAAGGAAGATAAAATGGGGTAAACAACACGTTATATGCAAAAATGTTAAAAATCTTATCACTGTATTATATCTCCAATAGACTACTAAGGGTTAATCTGTGTATGGCCTACAAGGCACCCTCCAATCTAGCCCTGATGAAAATGTTACACATTAAGGCAATCTCCACAACGGTTACTCATTCCAAGGATGTTAGCCTAACCTCTGGCATAACAAATCATGTTGTCGAGATAGATACATCTCTTAGACACTACCCCTTCTGTGGAACATGCTTGCAATTCACATAAAGTTAATGCCGTTCATGACCCTCTTCAAGTGCAGCATAGATCAACGGATGGTTAATAATGAATATACTCCTGTTATTGCACCCATGTCTCTCAGGGATAGAGGCAGCTGGCATCAGATAACATAGCATAGGCACATCCCTGTGTGAACATTGTTCACACAGGTATTGAAAATGGTGCAGCTCATGTTATACATGGCTAGGCTTTTATGGGATCTTGGGACTTTAGCCTAGCACTGTCTTATGTACCTATAAACCTATGACGTGCAATTGTATCCTAGGTACAGCTGTAGTGTGACTGCACAGCATCAGGAACACACCATTGCATCACACCAATATTGCCGCTTGATAGCTTGCATGAACATATACGCATGTCAGGATTTCATGGTAGTATAAAATGTTCTATGCCAATGTCAGGGTGACAGTGATTGTGTGGCAAATGTCTTGTGTTTGACATGTGATGATAGAAAGTGTGCTCCATGTATTGCTTGGTATGTGTACAATATCACACTGCAAGCTTCCTCACTCATTGATGCTCGACTTTGCAGTGCTGTACTTTCTGTGCACATGGCCATAACTGATACTTTCCATCAGTCTAACATAGTGCTGTACCATTCATTACATCCCTTCTTAATTCACATATTAATTGCTGATGCTGTATACAATATCCATTGCTATTACATGAGACATATACATGCAATGCACAGCTATGTGTAGGGAGACTACTGATAATAACGTGTTGTTTTTAAGTTTTATGTGTATGGCTGATACCTATGTTATCCAAAGATGCTCTACTCAAGTGTATCACTTTTGGCACAGTGAGCTTCCATACATCTTGTTGGGCATGAAGAACTATTCTTTGTGATGCATAACCTATAGGAGTTGACAGTGCAGGCTTCCCTTCAAGGTTTTCTACAAGATGCATGTGTGATACATCTTTCTGTGATGCACCAAGTAAATACGCAGCTGACTGATAACACTGATGGCACAGATTGCATTCTTGAAGATGGGGATTGTGGCTTATGGGGCATGTAAACATCTCAACTGGCCAGCATTGCCCCTAATTTAAACTACAGATGTAAAACCATCCCTCTTAACACCTCATAAAAAGTGGTCATTTTTGAGGAAGGTGTGTTGAATTCCACTTATAGATTACTAACAAATCATTACAGTTAGACAAGTGTGTTCCTGCAGAACATACATAATAACTTACAATTGCATATTTTATGTGTCACAGATTAATAGTGGTGTTATTCTGATGCTGTCTGTGATTGCGCTTGCTTCTGTTTAATGTTGTCCGTCACCCTGTTGCTATGTGTCCCTGATTGGTTGAGAGCTATGCTGACATTTCAGTCATGTTCAGGCAAGGCATTTTGCACATCTTCAGAAAATGCATATACCCCTATTGTATATACCATCCATGCTAAATGTCCTCTCCAGTGATCATGTCAGGATGTTTATGCCACAGTCAAACATCTCCACTTGTTATGTAACCTTGTGTGACATTCATATAATATATTATAATATAAGATGATATAAATATACTTGCACAGGAGGTATAAACAGCAGTATATTCTTGCTTTGCTGTTTTTTGTTTTAAGCAGTACATTCTGTACTATGTACATATATCATTACTTTTCATGCTACATATGTCCTTGGAATGAATATACATTGACACACCCTTATCTGGTGTACATTATCATGTTTCACATGCCCTCTTCCTCTTTCTGCATTCCTACCATTCACATCTGTGGCCCTTTTCAGTATGCACACTTCCCCAGACTAGTGTGTTTGTACTGCATTCTATGTACTTTTGATGATGACAACAAATCCTTTATTTCAGTATGCCAAAGACATGTTGCAGTGTACATTGCACTCAGTACACTTTTGTATAATGTATTACTACTGTGTTCATTGCATTCATTTTAGCCCTGGTGATCGCTGGCCATGCAATTCTACAGAACTAGTTTGCCCAAATATAAACTTGTCTGCATGTTCTATATGCCTTTGTGCTGCTTTATACTGTAGCCTCTCTTGTATTCATGTAAACACAATGTGTGCATGCATATGTGATTAGCACTGATACTCATCTTGCAAATACGTAAGCTCTGTGTAGGCTTCACACTAAGCCTACACTGAGCTGATTGAATCCCTGGGGTAGGCACACTAATAGACAAAGTAACACAGAGGGAAAGTTCACGCCAGAAAATCTGTTTTTTTTTTTCTAGTGCTAATGACATGATCAAGTTATGACAGCAGAGAGATTTCATAGATTATATGTTTGATAGCAAAATAAAAAAAAGACAAAACGGAAACGAGTGAAACCCTGGGTATCTGGAAAGTAGAAACACTGTTAGAACAATTCAGGCAAGAGGAGGAAAGGAAATGGGAAGGGAGAAAAGCCTTAGAAACAGAGGGAGCCCATGGCGACAATAAAAATAGATTCCGTTTAAAACACTTAATAAACATAAAAGGGTGGATTCCCTCTGCTGGGGGGGGGGGTCTGCAAATACCTTGTAGTGAGTTAGTTATTGCAGCATGGTATGTCTTATAAAAAAGGGGATAGGAATTCCAGTACCTACAGTAGTGTTTTACATTATTTTCACACTATACCTCTAGTGGTAAGGAGTGTAATCTAGAATTTAATCAGTGAAGTGGCAATTGAGAAATGGTGACCCAAAAGATGTTTCAAAAAAAAGTGTTGCACTGAGAGGAAGTGGAATAGTTATATTAAAGAAACGGTAACGGATTTTGATGCTAACAAACCTAAAATGAAGAATGATGACAGTAAGAGCAATGTAACGGAGCTTCCTGAGACTAGGCAGTCAAGTCGAACAATATGATGGCAAAACCACAGTCTCATTACAGCCGAATGTGCCTCCAGGCATTTCTGCAGTTACCTCCTACTGCACCTGTAGACATCAAGTATTGCCTGTTCATATTTGCATTAATAATTCCAAAACCATGCTATGTACAAAGTATCACAATATTTTATCTTGAAGTACACATGATGGCAAACACAATTGTATTGACATCTGACCTCTGTCAATGAGTATTTGTTAGAACTGTAAGGTGATAACTTCATTTTTAAGGCTCAAGCCACACCCACTGGGAGTTAAAGGTACACACTCCAAAGAGCTGTACTGGATGAAATGATATAAGTAATTAAAACTGAAAATGAAATTAAAGTTGCGAGTGATTAATGGAAGAGTGGTCTATTATGATATATAACTGCTGGAAAATAATAATTATATGTTCTAAACATTGTAAGTAGCTAGAGCAAATGCTATGTTTTCCTTAAACTGGATGCATATGGATTATTTTGTAATTAATAAAAATATATTTTGAAAAAGATTAAGAAGTCGTATGTTTCACTATAAACTTTACCTTCTTTGAGGGAAAGGTAATTTATGATTGCAATTGCCAAACATTGAATTGGTTTGCAGTGGAAAGAAACTTGAATATGCAGATATAGTTACCAAAGGGAGAAAGCTGAAAACTGTTCCGGTAAGTCAAACCAATGAGTGAAAACAATAATGTGCTTTTCTGGCTATTATTTGTTCATTTGAATCCAAACCAGTTATGTGGGCTTGTGGAGATAGCCTTTTCTGCCAAGACCTATGCCATAGGCAAAAGGCATCATTGTGGTTATTACATGACTAAACCTAAATAACACAACTTTAATGGAATATTTATTAGTCATAAATGAGTGCAAGTGGCATAGATATCCTTATATGCATCAGTTGTAGCTTTGGTCAGAATGCCCCCTTACTGTTTATGAACGTGTTCTGCATAGCTCATCTAATACTTAATGACATATCAGGATGAGTGCTAAGATACTTGTGCCATTGTCTATGGCTTTTATTAGACACATTAGTGTAGAAAGCAATTAGTTTTTGTGCTTGGGGATTCACTTAATGAAAATAGAGAGACCATAAAAGTGATGCTACAAAGACTGGTTACTGCATTTGTTTTACAGTACTTTGGGAGAACTCCAGAGGGATTATGATCTTTGAATCTCTTACTAGCGGCTGTTTTTGAAACACTGTCTGCAACATACAAATTATAGGACACACATTAGCTTAGTTACTCAATTGTAAAACTAAATATAAGAATGTTTAGGAGAGGGATAAATGCCAATACAGTATTTAATATGTTATGCAACAAGCTTCCACTACCAGTTTAACAATGATTCCTCTGTCTTCTTTTAATAAAACACTAAATGATTTTATGAGTGTTGAGTAATATAGACAAGTGTTTTTCTCAGTCAAATTTCTAAAAGATTATTTGATTGCAGGTTTCATATTTTAACCTTTAATTACTTATAGCAATAATACTGTAAAGGAGATAAAAGAAGTGGAAGAGGAAGCTTTAGAAAGAGGAAAGAGCAAATTACATAGAAATAAGTGGAAATTGTGGGAACAGTACATGCATAATAATGTTCAGGAGGAGGCATGAGGTTTAAGGGAAGGCAGGAATTCAGCAATTTTTTGTAATATTGCATGATATATATGGTTTGTTTTCTTTATTCATGTATGTTTGCCTCTGTTTTAGGTGATAATTTAATAAATGTGTTTAAAAAAAGAGTTACAAAAATATAAGTTACAGACATAGCTTGACTTAAGAACTTTATCGATGAAGTTGAAATCTGACTTATTATTGATTTGCATTTGTTTACCGGGAAGTCTACTGGGCCAGGGTGAGCCCATTTTAAGTAGAGGCATGGGGAGGAAATCTCCAAAAACAAACATGATAAAGCTACAGAATCAAAATACAGAAATCAAGCAGCAATAGTATAGAACATTACATTACAGAATAGGTGCCAAAATAAAATAGATAATACTAGTTATACATATGTTAGATTTTTAAGTATGCAAGCCAAGCAAGAATACAATTGATGACATGGGATAATAGTGAATGTGTGAACAATACCTTATTGCAGTTTTGCAGCAGAGGAGGCAAGATGAAGAGTAGCACATTGACGATCTGAGAGTAAGGTATAGCCTTAGAGCTATTGCTCTATAGGCATCAAGATTGAATAAAAGATTTGGTCGGTAAGTGATATAGTAAATTATGTGTGGCACATGTTGGACTTAGTAAGTTGGAAGCACTGAATGTATATATGAGGAGCCTGAGCTGTAAGTGAGATGGGGTGGAAAAGTAGGAAGGCTAGGAATATTGTTTTTTTTTATAGTCAGTGCTGGTACACGTACATAGCCAATGGGAGAACAGGTGTTGTTTCAGTGAAGTCAAAGCATTCATGATTGCTAGTAGACCTAATTGAAGGAGGGAGTGCATTGCATAGCTTTGCTGTAGCATATGGGCAACACATTTGACCAGCGGAAAGGTTAGGTTTTGCTACATTAGATTGTCTGATTGCAAAGGCGTATTTGGGTGATACATGCTGAGCAGAGAGGAGAGGGCAGGACAGCTAGAAGGCTTATAGATTAACTTATGAGCTGTGGTTAGTTGCAGGTACGTTAGATGTTGTGGATGTTCTAGCCAGTTTAGAAATTGGAGTGATATGCAGTGGTGGGAGGAGTGTTTGGCGCTGGTTACAAATTTTGCTATTTTATTGTAGCATGAGTCCAGTTTGGATTTAAGAGAGGATTGTATATTAGTAAGGAAAGGTGTACCATAGAGCAAGGATGGAAGTAGAATGGAAGACACAAGGGATAGTCTTGCTGCATAGGTGAGGAAGTTTTTGTGCCTGTACAGGATGCCTAGTTTCTGATTTTTTTTTTAATGTTTGTGTTGATATGCTAATTGAAAATTAGGTGTTCTAGAAGTTTGGTACATGGGACTACTTCGAGGGAAGTGTTAAAGAGTGAGTTGATGGTAAATTCATTTTTGGTTAAGGGTGTTTTTTTAAGGGTGAGTAACATGAGTTTGGTTTTATTAGCATTTAGGGCTAAATGGTTATTATACATCCAGGTTTCAATGGAGGTGAAGGCATTTTGGATTTGCATTTCTAATAGATTTGAATCAGGTTGATATAGCAGTTACTAGAATCTGGCAGTGGTGGTGGTACAGAACCATTACCGCATTGGTGGTTAGGTACTGGAAATGTTAATGTGCAGAAATAAAAATACAGGCAAAATGAGGAGCACAGTATGGTGTGTCAACCATTCAGCAGTGAGTGCAATTATGTACAAAGAGAAAAAACAATTAATACTGACAAAGCAGTAGTGCAGGGTCTTCTATCACAACTGAGAGTACTAAATTAATGTAATAGGGCTGCTAGGTACAAATGTATGGTGAACAGTATAAGAATCCCCCCTATAGGTTCAGCATTAGATAAAGTGCGGAGTGCAACACATGTGCCTATGAGTGAAATTTAGTACTGCAGTTTTAGAATGTAGTAATATCTGACAAAGAAACACTTGGAGGATAACTCCTTACAGGATTCAGAGTGTATAGATACTCATACAGGAAGAAGCAGAGTTGACGGCATCAAGCAGGATTTAACTAACTGGATGGATGTGTATATAAAAAGAAACCACAGGAGATTAGTTCCAACAGGACTTGGCTGTATGTAATTTTTGTGGCCTACTACCTACTAGTTACTCACAAAGTATATCAGTCTAACCTACCATACTGCCTGGGGTCAGAAGGCAGGCAGTGTTTTCCTTCCTAAGTGATCAAAACCTTCACTTGTGGGTGAAGGGCATTTTTAAACTTAGCCCCACCCTTCTGAAATTAAGTGTCCTTTGAGTACAGCCAGAGGGCTGATCATATGGCCTTCATAAACTCGTTACAGACCATCCTCACTAATCAAGCCACATGCAAGTACTACAGAGTCTTCATACTAACATGTTAACATGTTAGTGGTTAACACATTAACAATGCCACGTGTTAAAATCAAGTAACTTACCCACCTAAATAGAGCAACAAATGTTACACGTCTGGACATTAGTATGTTAGTACCACTTAAATAATGCAGTTATGCAGTATAACAACTATGCTGCATTATATACTGAAGCATTTGAGTAATTCTCATGTTATATATAAATATAGATGCTAATTGTTCCCTGTGGATTTATGGCAAGTTCCTATACATTCGCTCACACATGTTGCTTGCAGTCAGGTGTTAATGTCAAACAATCACAATGTACATGTTTCATTGCCTGAAGTGCTTTCTAAATAAAGTCTGCCTCTGCTATATGTAGTGCACTTTTCGGAGATTTGCAGAATCATGTATAATGTAATTCTTTCTGACATCATACTTCAGCTTATATGAGCATATATTCTAGCATTATAGTTTGCTTGTGACCCACGTTACATCTGTAAAGATCAGCTGATCTCACAGGTTAGCAAATGTATAAATAAGTAATTAATGTCATGGGGAGGAGAAACCAGACTTTAACTGGACAGATATACATAGAACAGTTGTGTAGTTGTGTACACAGTGTGAGGAGATGTAAGAAGAATTGCTTTGAACCTCTTTGCAGTGACAATGGATACTGGCCTTAATGAGTGGCAAGAACGGCCGAAATGTTTTTGCTTTCTGATGTTTTAGATGGCAGTTTGTATGCTGTCCCAGATAGCAGGATGGATCTTTTACATAGTTTTCTTGTTGCAGTTATTGAAGTAATTGTACCTGTTGTTGTAGGATTGATCCATTCAACTTTGATTTAAGTTTGTTGTGCACGGGGTGCATCTGTGAGTTTATAAGCCAAAGTTGGGCAGCAGGAGTCATATAATAGAGTATGCAGAACTTTACAGATATGGGATGAAATTCTCTCACTTACAGGGATCTATATGACTTTGTCAGTTTCTACATCTCAATTAAATTACTTCAAAAAGTCTCATCACAGGAAGATACCATATGATGCTGCCGTTTCTATGTTCAGCCATTGAATAAAATTTACAGCGAACAGATATTACTTGAACAATAAATATCAAACTTTTACTTTTGCTGAACAGTGATACCTCCGAAAATAATATCATCGAATATCCATAACTGGCCAACATCGCCAACATCCGATGGTGCTGAACAGTGAAAGTGAACAAACATAACCTTCATAAAAACACCTCTGCAAGTGCACACTGTAAAACATACAGTAAGCAACACCTTTAATAGGTCAATAAGCAAGAATATTATCCCATTATAAACAGTAAATGCATACTCAATATATATTTTAAAGGCATATTTCCATGTATAAGTAAATCTGCTTTTACCCCAAAGTACTGTGATAGTTGGTATATATAATTAGTGGGAATGTGGGGGGTGCAGCCCACCACAAGAGAAGGGTTAGCTGAATAACATACACTCTTATTCTGAGGGCTGTGCCCCCCACACCCCCACTAATTATATAAACAAACTGCAAGATCGCTCTAGAGTGCAATGAGGGAATTGAAACTTTATGAAAAATGAAAGAAATTGATTTCAATATGCAAGAAACAGAAGTATTAGGCATTAGATTTGGGGATCAAGATATTGTAGATTTGCAATGGAAGAATGTAATAGAATAAATTAAAGGTATGTGTGACTACTAGAAAACATTCAGACTTTCATTTATAATAAAGTATACTTCTTGCATTCAGTAGTATTGGGAAAACTAGCTTATTGAGCTAATATATTTAATATGCCAGAACTACATGAAAAGAAAATTATTAATATTATGTTCTCTTTTATGCGAGAATCCAGACTTAACCCTGCAAACAGAGGAATACTGTATGTAGGAAAAGAAGGGGGTTTGATGTTAATAAACCTTGTTGTATATGCAGTGGTCTTGAAGTTGTATAAAGTGCTTAAGTGGTTAAGAGAAAAACATGAGAATTTAGTAATTAAAATATTAAAAAGTAAATATAAAAAAGAATTGAGTACGATGACAAATCACAAAAGTTAAACAGTTTATAAAAATGATGAGATGAAGGCTTACCAAGTAAAATTCATAATATAGGAAATAGATATGGAAGGACTGCAAAATGATCGAAGATATGGTGTAAAAATGTAATGGGGAAATTTTTCTTTGTACATCTGCGGAAAGAAGCAGAACAAGTGAAAATCAAAGCTGTAAAAGCTAGAAATGAAAGTTGTAAAAATATGTTTGAATGTCAGAAGTTTTTTGTGGAGGGCTTGCTATTAAAAATTGCCAATGAAAGCTGTGGTTTATAAAAAAAAATATGTGAAAGAATGTGCAGTAATTGTGGAGAAAAATAAATTGAAGAACAATTTCTTTCAGAAATGTAAAAGAATCGTGAAATTATGAAAAATTATTAGGAGATACAAATTATTTTGATGATGGAAAAGATGACAAATATGGATATGATTGAATATTTTTTTTAAGATAAAAACAAAGAATATGCATAGTAAATGGATAGAAGAGTGTTTAAAGTGATTTGGATTAGTGGAATCAAAGAGTTAAAAAATAATGTATAATATTAAATGGGACAGCAGAAATGTTAAAAAAAAATAAGATTTTGATTGTGTAAACTAGAATGGGTATCAGATAAGAGACGACAGTTTATGAAGGTTCCAGGGTAAAAAAGAATCTTCTAATTATATGCAGATATGTAATGTAAATAGTACTGCACATAATAGTGCAAATATTGTAATTAATTTTTTTTGTTAAATAAAAGACCCCTACTGATTTTGACAGGTAGTACAGGATCTCTTACATTCACTTGAGTTACCAACAACTCAAGCAGATGGGACATTGGTTTACATCCCCTGGAGTGCAAATAGAACCCCCAGCCTTCTGGTCTTCCAGCACCAGAAGACAAGTGAGCTACCTGTTGAACACTGCATTGTAGTATGACTTTTTCTGCCCACTTAATCACTCGTTTCAGCCATGGCCACTTTAACTCAGTTGGTCATCTTCATTCAGGCTCTAAAGCTCTTAAGACTGCACATGCTTTTTACTCATGTCCTATAACACTATGACAGATTAATAGGGTGTCCAGTATACTTAATTATATATTAGTAATTAACTGAAGTGTTCCACTGCATCTTTGTATATTTTTCCAAATGTTTTTCTCCCACATGGATTTACTTAATGTGCAAAAACTTACTGTACTAATAAGTTAAATTATTTTTTTCTTTCATAAATGTTTTGTATAATGTTTATTATATTTACATGTATTGCTCTGTGATATATGCTGTCTTAAGGGTTCCCCAAGACTTAGGCCATTACTGATCTCTCCATATGCTGACAATCTAATTATTCTGCTTGGCCATTCTGATAATCATGTCAGGAAGCCCTTCACCTGCTGCTGGTCTAAAGACATGCTTCTGGAGCATTTCTCCCCGGGCCTCTGCTGAAAACAGGATCTGTGGAACCTAGTCGGACTTTCCCGGTCAACAAATGTTAAATAAATAAATAAAATACAATAGTTAAATGGATATGAAGCTTTCTCCCAGACCTCTTTTTTAAGTGGGATGTAATAAGTTGGATGTAACCAGTTAAAAAGCAGTAAACAAGTACATGCAATAGAGTGGTATTCATATGGGTTAGAGAAAGTAATGACACAGCATATAATAATGAGACTGCATTGTACTTGTCTGACATTGTTAAACAGTGAACCAGTTAGATAACAGTTTGCAGCATTTTAAAGATCATTTTAATTACCATAGCACAAGCCTCAGGTTATCGGCCACTCAGTCTAGCTGTGTGTAAATGGCATAGGAAGAGGGTGCCATAAGATAGGGGATTTAGAAAGGAGAGAAGGTATGCATCTACATTTCAAAGAGTTTTAAGCCATATGAACACAAGTGATATAGCAGTTTTTGGGATCTGCTAGGACTTGAGAGAGGGACATCATGGCAGTGTTGACCAGCAGCAGGTGAAGGGCTTCCTGACATGACTATCAGAATGGCCAAGCAGAAGAATTAGATTGTCAGCATATGGAGAGATCAGTAATGGCCTTAGTCTTGGGGAACCCTAACTTGGGAGGTTCCTAGTTCTTAGCAAGACTCCACCACTTTAATAATTACAGTGCATTCAGATAGGCAAGTCTGAAACAATTGTTTTAGTAAATGGTAATTTCAGTGAACACTGTCTTGTGAAGTTGATGGATGTCGATTTACCAAAATTCCTAGCCATACCAAGACACCCTCCAGATGGGTCTCACTGATATGGATACCTGGTGTCAAAATCATGGCCTCAAGCTAAATGCCAAAAAGTGCATAGTCATCCCCTTTGGAAAAAAAAACAAAGTATCCCCTAACTACCACATAGGTGGTAGTCCCCTAAATACAGAAAATGTAATAAGGGATCTGGGGACCCAAGTAGATAGTAATCTCTCCTTTGATAAACATATTGCCAAGGTGGTTAGAAAATCCTTCTATGTGGCCCACCTAATCACAAAAGGGTTCGCATCTAGAACAAAATAGGTTATTTTGCCTCTCTACTCATCACTCATTAGACCCATCATAGAATTAAATGCCCCATTTGGGATGTACCTTACAAGACACCTGCAACAGCTGGAAAAAACACAAAAGTACCTCACCAAGAAGATTACTGTCCTCAAACAGATGCCTTATGCAGCCAGACTCAAGAAACTCCAGCTGTACTCGGTTGCATACCGCTTACTCAGAGGTGATCTCTGCCTGACATACAAGGCCGTGTCCAACCCAGAATTGATGGACATGCTCCACCTAAAAAAACAAATCCTGGAGAGCCACACACTCTAGAGATATAAACCTCACCACAACAATAAATAGGACATGCTGGAGGGATAGATTCCAGTCCCAGAGACTCCCCATGCTTTGGAACAGGATTCCAATATACATCAGGCAGAGCCCCTAACTAACACTCTTCAAGAGAAACCTTGATGGGTGGATGGGAAACAGAAAATTTACCCCAGGGATTACTGCAGTGGCTCTGCTGGACAGTGGCGCAGGGAACTAATGGCTCTGCTGGAGAGAGGCACAGGGAACTAATCTAAGGGGTGGTGGTTTAAGCCAACACATTCTGGCTAGGCTTATAAATGCCCTTGGGCAGATAGCCTAGTACTTACCTATGAACCTTTTTACGACTTACAAATATGACCCTGACAAGTATTTGTTTATTTAGATGTTGCCTGAATCAGAGACTGATTAGAGGTTTGTGAGGAATTCGTATGACATTTGGAAACCATGCAAACCAGAATAAAAATGTCTATACTGGAAATGATGCTCCATCAACTAATGAACACAATGTTTCTCAAGAGCTTCATAAAACATTGGGAGTTTTCATATGGATTAATAAACCAGTCCAGGATTAGCTTTAGGTATCTTTGGCAGAAGGGGGTTAAGTGCATACATCCAAAGAGAAAGACTTTTTACCAGTGAGGACTGACACATTTGAAGTATGAGTTAAATTATTTAATATTTTCTTAAATGCTTAAATATTAATTAATACAGTAGGATATGACATCAAAAGGAACAAACTCTACAGCTTCATTAAAGAAATGTAGCCTCCGCCAGCAGACAGCTTTCATCAAGCAATAAACACAACGTCCTGCACATTATTACTACCCTGTTGATTCCCTGTTTTATGCAACTATTTTAGTGCTAATCAAATGTCTAATATTGTATTGTACATTAATGGAGCTTTTCTCCCAGGGTCTCCGCTGAAAGTGGGGCTACCAAGCCCAGTCGGACACTACCCGGTAAACAAATGCAAAATAAAATAAATAAATAAAATACATAAATTATAAAGTACATATATGTGCATTAACTCCTTTTCCCCCTTTCAAGCTTCCACAGCTTGTTCTTCACATTCTGTTCATTTCTGCCTTTCATAAAGCAATAAACACGACATCCTGCACGTTATAAAGCACGTATATGTGCATTAACTCCTTTTCCTCCTTTCACGTGTCCACGGCTTGTTCTTCACATTAATTTCTGCAGATATCTACGCATGCATGTTAAATTTGTCAAAATCTGCTCCTTTCCCCTTTCAACAGCCTGCTCAAACACAGCATACTCTCCTGGTAAATACCGACAAGTTGGACTGACCCTTTTCCTTCCCATTTCTTGACAAATTTCACTTTAACTCTGCTAACCTAAAACATCAACATTATCTTCCTCAAAACCAATCACTCCATACTCTCTCTTTCCCTATTAGAATGAGATTTGGTAATTAGATTTCTATATATCTGCAGTCTTACCCACCAACTACCTTGCCCTTTCATAGTCTCATCATATATGTGCATTATTAGCCCCTTCTGCACACAACTCTACCAAGTATTTATCTCCTTCTGTCTCTGCTCTTAAATATTCTAACTAAATTCTATGTCATCTATATAGCTGATTTTCTGCAGATCATACACTGGGGTCATCAGGCTAAGATTCTTTAAGATCCTCAAACACTCCATCCACCTTGACTCATTGCATGGAACAGTACACTGCCGCATCCAATTACCTTTTGACTCCCTCAGATGACTTCTTTCCTGTCACTATATTCCTATAGATTTTGCTTCTGCTCCTTCCCACTTTTTCCCACCATACCTCAGGAACATTCTACTTTTCACCTGAGCTCTCTGTGTCCTTCCACTCCTCCACAGCCCCTTGTCTACCTGGCATTATAGAGACCACCCCTCTTTTTTAGTTCCATAATCACTAACCAAGGCCTTACATCTTTTAACAACCAGACGTATGCCTCCAACCAATACATTATGCATAATGTATACTTTGATTTCCATTTAGTCAGCACTTAACAGGTCTTACTGGAAGTCATTTACCAAAACATGATTACTCTCCCAAAGTGACTCACGTACCACCCATTCCTATCTTTAACCTTTTTTCTTTACAGGCTAATTGCTATCTAACTTCTACCTCTTAACATATCCTACACCCTGTTTATCACTTTATCATCTGTTCCTACCTCCAAAATCTAAGTTTTTACTTACCTGTACAAATTTGAATTTCTAGTTTGAGAACCATACCACATTCTGGTAGTAAGGCTTATGCCTGGGTAGTGGGAATTCTTTAATTGATACCGTCTCTAAAAGTAGGTTCTGACAGAATCAGTGAGTCCATCCTTCAGAGCTTTTCTTTGGGCTGGGAAGAAATGTATTTTATTATTGTGGACACAATGCACTGTTTCTATCAATATTAACTAGTAATGTAAACAGATAGAGTTAAGGGAACCTGGTGAGATAAAAGTATATCAATCATCTTCATCTCTGTGCAAAACTCCCCATATGTCAGTTAAGCCCATCTCCCTTATAGCCTTAGGCAGCGTATTCTGGGATTTTAGATGGTGTGACTGTCCTGTAATGAAATTAATCCAATGCAACATAAAAGTCTCCTGCAGTAAGAAGTGAACAAATGCTAAAATCAGTGGCTTGAAAGCAGGTTGTGGTTCAGGAAGGAGAGTGAACCTTGACTTCTATCTGAATGTTCCAAAGTTGTCGTACTAAATCCCTTCAAGTCCCTAAAGTAAGTGGCCTTGAGCAAGTATACATTTAAAGAAGCCTTATCTGGCTGTCGCCTTGAGTCAGTATTTATTTAAAGAAGTTTATTTGGATAAAGAATATTTATTTTGAAGATCTGAAAGGAATAAATATGAAAACTTTGGAACTTCTGGATAGAAGTCAAGGTCCTCTCGGCTTTCTGAATCACAATCTGCTCTCAAGCTACTCCCTTTAACATTTGTTCTGTTCATCCTGGATGGGACATCTCAGCTCCCCCATGTTGGTTTAGATTGTATTGAGCTGCTTTCACCACTTGGAACCTTTACTTTTATTTTTTACTGCAGTAAGAAGTGAGGATGAATGTACATTCCTAACTTCTAGAGAACTGAGAAAGTGTATATAGAGATGTGGTAATCTGTGTTATTACAGTGTGTTATCAATCATGACCATCTCTGAATGAATAAAACAGAATTATAAGCAGAGATGCCATTTCAAAAATTGCTAAGGCTCTGATGTGTCTCTTGACATTCTTACATTCATGTAAGTACAACATGTAAGTAAAAAACATAAGCACTATTTATTTATTTATTTACACCTTGATGACCAAATCCCACTAGACAGGGCCTCCTTTTTCAGGGCAGACCTGAGTTGGTATTTATACTGACTATTCATACTCACTAAGATTCTTCAACCACGATTTAACTGATTTTCTTGTAAATGGTGAGCTAGGAATACCTAAATTAATAGAAATACTTTCACTGTAACCAGGTTAAAGGAAACACAATAAATTAAAGCTAAACTGTAAAATGTAGGAAGGGCTTTACCTAGTAACCAAAAATTTGCAAAATGATCAAAGATCTGAAAAAGGTTGTGAGAGTCTGTAACACCCACACATATGTCTATTTACTAATAATTAGTATATAGAAAACCAGTAACGTAATTGCACTGTGTACACAATCTGTATTCAGGAACACTCCTAACACATTTTGGTGCTTTCTGGTCACTCAGAAAGATTACACTAAGTGTCTACACTTTGTGGTAACATTTATGAGTCCCCCTCGATATTTAAGGCACCAAGAAAATCTGTAGGAAAACCAAAATTAGGAGGAAGAAGGTGTGAGTTATGTCTGTGTTGTCTGTTCACTCAGAACAGTGTACACTTAGATTACACTTAGTGTAGGCATTAATGAATCCCAGGGAATAGCTATTTGTTTACTTACTGTTTAAACCATTACCCTTGTTGATTGTCTGCTAGAAATTTAAACATATTTGGTAAATTATTTTTGTTGAAAAGGCCTTAAACTGAGGCAAAGGCTTTATGTTTCTAGATTGTTCCAGGGCTAAAATGTTGATAAAGATGAACCAGGCTTTTGCAAAAAAAAAAAAAAAAAAAAAATGTGACTGTGGCATCTCCTTTCTGTCTTTGTCTGTAAAATTTAAAAGTAATGATAATTTACTTGGAGGTGCTCATTGGCCCTGGTGGTATCAAAGCATGGTGAACCTTTTTTTCTGGTAAAGAAATGGACTGGTTAAAGACTCAGTGCCTTTAAATAGGCTCCCTATTGTAACGTAAAGACTATTCAGTGTGATTCTTTAAACTTTGAAAGAGTAAGTGCAACCTCTGGAACACAATAGCAAAGTAAACTACTGACTGTTACACCCATCTACCCTATATATATACACTTAACTCTGTGATCACTGTACCTTACTCACTGTTACACCCATCTACCCTATATATATACTTAACTCTGTGATCACTGTACCTTACTCACTGTTACACCCACCTACCCTATATATATACTTAACTCTGTGATCACTGTACCTTACTCACTGTTACACCCATCTACCCTATATATATACTTAACTCTGTGATCACTGTATCTTACTCACTGTTACACCCATCTACCCTATATATATATACTTAACTCTGTGATCACTGTACCTTACTCACTGTTACACCCATCTACCCTATATATATACTTAACTCTGTGATCACTGTACCGTACTCACTGTTACACCCATCTACCCTATATATATACTTAACTCTGTGATCACTGTACCTTACTCACTGTTACACCCATCTACCCTATATATATACTTAACTCTGTGATCACTGTACCTTACTCAGTGTTACACCCATCTACCCTATATATATATATATATATACTTAACTCTGTGATCACTGTACCTTACTCACTGTTACACCCATCTACCCTATATATATACTTAACTCTGTGATCACTGTACCTTACTCACTGTTACACCCATCTACCCTATATATATACTTAACTCTGTGATCACTGTACCTTACTCACTGTTACACCCACCTACCCTATATATATACTTAACTCTGTGATCACTGTACCTTACTCACTGTTACACCCATCTACCCTATATATATACTTAACTCTGTGATCACTGTACCTTACTCACTGTTACACCCATCTACCCTATATATATATACTTAACTCTGTGATCACTGTACCTTACTCACTGTTACACCCATCTACCCTATATATATATATATATATATACTTAACTCTGTGATCACTGTACCTTACTCACTGTTACACCCATCTACCCTATATATATACTTAACTCTGTGACCACTGTACCTTACTCACTGTTACACCCATCTACCCTATATATATATATATATACTTAACTCTGTCATCACTGTACCTTACTCACTGTTACACCCATCTACCCTATATATATACTTAACTCTGTGATCACTGTACCTTACTCACTGTTACACCCATCTACCCTATATATATACTTAACTCTGTGATCGCTGTATCTTACTCACTGTTACACCCATCTACCCTATATATATACTTAACTCTGTGATCACTGTATCTTACTCACTGTTACACCCATCTACCCTATATATATACTTAACTCTGTGATCACTGTACCTTACTCACTGTTACACCCATCTACCCTATATATATACTTAACTCTGTGATCACTGTACCGTACTCACTGTTACACCCATCTACCCTATATATATACTTAACTCTGTGATCACTGTACCTTACTCACTGTTACACCCATCTACCCTATATATATACTTAACTCTGTGATCACTGTATCTTACTCACTGTTACACCCATCTACCCTATATATATACTTAACTCTGTGATCACTGTATCTTACTCACTGTTACACCCATCTACCCTATATATATATACTTAACTCTGTGATCACTGTACCTTACTCACTGTTACACCCATCTACCCTATATATATACTTAACTCTGTGATCACTGTACCTTACTCACTGTTACACCCATCTACCCTATATATATACTTAACTCTGTGATTACTGTACCTTACTCAGCGTTGCACCCATTGACCCTATATATACTTACTTTATGATCACTGTACTTTACTCACCGTCACACCCATCTCCCCTATATATACTTACTCTGTGATCACTATACCTTACTCAGTTGTTGCACCCATCAACCCTATATATACTTACTGTAGGATGACTGTACTTCACTCAGTGTTGCACCCATTGACCCTATATATACTTACTCTGTGATCACTGTACCTTTCTCAGTTGTTGCACCCATCAACCCTATATATACGTACTGTGGGATGACTGTACTTTACTCAGTGTTGCACCCATTGACCCTATGTATACTTACTCTGTGATCACTGTATCTTACTCAGTTGTTGCACCCATCAACTTATATATACTTAATGTGGGATGACTATACTTTACTCAGTGTTGCACCCATTGACCCTATATATACTTACTCTGTAATCACTGTACTTTACTCAGTGTTGCACCCATCTCCTATGTATATATATATATATATATATATATATATATATATATATATATATATATATATATGCTTACTCTATCACTGTATTTTACTCAGTGTTGCACCCATTGACCCTATATATATATATATATATATATATATATATATATATATATATATATATATATATTCTTACTCTGTGATCACTGTACTTTACTCTGTACTTTACTCAGTGTTGTACCCATCGACCCTATATATACTTACTCTGAGATCACTGTACCTTGGAGAAGATGAAGTACTTCCAGATGCAGCAATTTTGGAGTTAGTATACATTTCCCTGTAATCACACTTTAAGTTATTCTCTGTTACAAGCACCCCACGTATAGCCTTGAACATACAACAACCCTATTAACATATGAAAAGCTACTAGCAGTAAGCTGTCCCATAATTGCCTGTTCTGTAGGCCTTCTAGTTTAGCCCACAGACGGTGCAAACCCTTGCCCTGTTCCTTAATGTTTGCAGAGCATCCATATATATTCATTCATTAGATTCATAGATGTTCCAAAGCTATCGAGTCTTATGACCTTTCATGCCTTGGCAATACCCCCCCTCAGGTCCCACTTCATGCCTTGGAAATGACTCCCCATGCAGTTACACCTCCTTTCTGCAGGAGTCAATATATGAGTAATTTTGTGCATACCTAGGTAGTCATCTTGTTTGTGTTTAAAGGAAGAAAGTGACTCGCTGCTTAACATGCAGGGGAAATTTATTCCCAAGGTTTGTGAGGCACTGGGTTATAAACATGTCACTCCACTGTGTTTTATTTATCTGTCCTTAGTTCCCTAGTTCCACCATTAGTGGTTCTATTAGACTTCCAGAAAAACAGGTGGTCCAGGATAAATGGATCTCATGGGGTGCAGTAAGGGAGACAGAGCTCTCCCCTCAAAAATCTGTAAGACACTGAATAAAGGGATAGAGCTTCCAGCCTCTCTTGGTAGCTCAAGCACTTTAGACATGTGATCTTTTTGATTATGAACCTTTTGGGACTTCCTAATTGTTTGATATGCTAAGTGAGACACATCAAAAAGGGGGTACTAAAGTTGATAATTCTTAAATATGAGTTGTAGCTAGGCTTGTAGCAGAATGTTCTCTGCTTTTATAGAGGCAATGTCTTCCAAACATTTTCCTACAAGAGCAGTTAAATTGTTAAATGTATTGGTCAGTTCATGGGGTGGCTGTGGACTAGGTGGCCCATAACTCTATTGGTCATGTGGTCAAGTAAGTAGAATAAGCCTAATTTCTGACACTATGAGGTGACAGAGGTAAAGAGATTACAGATAATCTATCATGTTTCTTCTTATTACTAAGAAACCTTGAACTTAAACCTAGTAAATAAAATTGTGCAAAAGATCTAGAGAAGCACTGTTAACTTCAGATCTAATAAACTATATCTCCTGCAGGAGGCATCTCTAGAGATTGGGGTTTCATTTGCTCTCTGCTTGACTTGTCTACAGTTTCTTTGCTGTTGTTTGTCAAGGCAGTTGCCTGTGAGTGTGAAAGGCCATGCACAATGTATAGTTCTTTTTTTCTGTAAAGATATAACTAAGATGTGAAATGTGAAATCAGAGAGTACAAGGCAGAATTTTTCCAACAACGTTTTTATGCCACATCACCCAACCTCAAGGGACACCACCTGCCTCCAGGAGGCAAACCAGGCATGGCTGGAGGGAGAATTTATAGACACAAAACAGTGTAAGAAATTTCTCTGTGTGGAACATTTTCAGTCCATATATCTCTAGTTAATCACTGTATATTAATCAGATTAGACAATAGTAGTATAAGTAACAAACTTAAACTCGTCTTAAGTAAAAAAAAAAAAAAAAAATAATAAAAAATATATTATTGCACAGAAGTACTAAGTACTCGAAAGTAATCCAAGCAAGGCGGGCAGTCTGTTTCCAGTCAAAATCCTTTATTAAGTACACAGACAAGCGATCCAAGTAAAACAAAACTCTGCATGTAAAAAATTAATTGTAAAAATCATATTCTATTTTCATACCTTCTAACAAACGTAAGCCTAGTGTTGTTAATGAACGAGGTTTGAAAAAGCATATGGCTGATTTAACTAATGAAAATAGGGCCCAGGCTTCTGATAAACATCGACATTCTCGGTCTGAAGAGACAGAATCGTATGAGCTAGGAGCAACAGAGGAGCCTAAACAATGTGATCAAATGTTAGATGGAGTAACTTCACCTAATTCAGTGACCTCAGTATATTTTACACCAGCTGAGGTTCCTTTAAATCAACCATTTAATGAGGCTAAAGGTCTAACACGTACCAGCACGGTTGTTAGACGGAAGATACAACTTGAGAAAATACAAAATGGTAGAATGGAAGTTTAGGATTTTCCCGCCATTCCTCTACCTATCAGACCAGGAAGGAAGAGGTTGATAGAACAAGACTTTGTGAGGGGGGCTAAACGCAAAGAACCATTGACAGAGAATCAGGGTTATCCTATGAAGAAAGCCTGGACTCAAGGTCCTTAGTATGGAACAGTTCACATCATCCATTGACGCATGATGAACTTAGTGTTCTTAATAAAGGCATGAGCTTTGTACCCTCTATGAATATGGACATCAGTGATGCAATATTGGCGGTTAGATTATTTACACGGAATGTTACTTTGAAACTTATGTTTAAAGACTCTTTAAATTCTAACATTAATAATTTTAAAAGTAAGAGTTTGTTGAATCCACACCTGCCGCCGAATTTGGAGGTTTTTCTTAGAGCTGTTGAGAATGATTTGTATGATAGCTTTCATAGTTCATTTAATGATGTTATGGACAATCTGAGTAATAGTGAAATTAAGGCTTTTAATGAACTCAAGAAGAATGATGACATAATCATACATCCAGCCGATAAGGGTGGACTTGTTGTCATCATGGATAGAATGTTCTATCTGCAATCAATGTTGGACATGTTAAACACTGAGGCATATGAGCCCATGCCTCTTGAAAATGTAGATAAGGTGTTAAACAGTGTTTATAGTATGTTGTATGAGTGTAAGTCATTGGGTCTGTTGACCACTGACTTGTTTAAGTATTTTTATGTAGAGCATCCACTAATACCTAGAATTAATGGATTACCCAAAATACATAAGAACTCACAGTCACCACCTTTCAGACCGATAGTAACAGGTTCAGGTTGGCTCACTGAGCCTATTTCCATTTTTCTGGACCATAAACTCAAAACTGTCTTAGCTCATTTTGACTATGTTTTAAAAGACACTGGACAATTTTTAAGAGAGCTGTATGATTTTACGGCACATTTCGAAAATACTGACAACATCCTATTGGTTACAATGGATGTTGTCTCTCTTTTTACCTGCATACCCAATAGTGAGGGCATAGAGATGGTTAGGAATTTACTAATTGATTTTATGACTGTAACTGAAGCAGACTTTATTTGCCTTCTATTGGAGTCCGTATTAGACAACAATATTTTTCTATTTCAGGACAATTGCTATAGGCAAACACGAGGCGTAGCTATGGGCACCAGCTGCGCCAACACCTATGCCAATTTGGTAATGGTGGCATGGGAGAAGGAGATCATATTTGAGCATCCTAATATCGTCTTTTATAGACGTTTTGTCGATGATCTCTTTCTCCTATGGCGGGGGTCTGGTGCCCTTTTGACAAGTTTCCTACAGTATGTTAACAACTTGGAAGGCTTTCTGAGATTTACTATGGAGTCTTCAGATTTGGAGATAAATTATTTAGATGTGACCATCCATCGACATCAAAATAAATACCTAACTAGGGTCTTTAGAAAATCATGTTACAGACCTGCCTTTCTATAGGGATAGTATGTATGATCCTAAAGTTTTTAGCAACATAGTTAAAGGGCAAGCTTTGAGGATGTCGAGGCTCTGTTCTGAAGATGGTTCTTTTAAGCAAGAACTGAGTACTCTAAAAGATAGTTTTTTGAGTAGAGGCTATCATGCAAGAGAATTGGATGCTATATGTTCTACAACTAATAAACTTAGATCTACAAGGGGCAGACCCTACTACTCTGAAAGGGGTGAAAGTGTTACTAATAGGACAAATTCTGAATTGAAATTGTCAGTTACATTACCCTACAGTAAGAATATTTCAGTAGTTCAACAGGTTATATTGAACAATTGAAACATGCTTCTAGTTGATGATAGAACTAAAGCTATTGTGGGAAATTGTCCAACATATACCTACAGGAATATGAAGAACCTTAAACAGCAGCTTTGTTTTCCGAATTTAAGTTCTTTCAATAGGACAGCTTTGATAAGTTTAGATTTTGGCACAAGGAAGTGTGGCTCTTGTCCACAGTGCCAGACTATTGATGAGTCTAGGTATTTTAGACATCCCAACATGGGTAAACTATGGGAAATCCGCTGCAGTTCTAACTGTGGTACAAAAAATGTTGTCTATGTGACTTACTGTCAGGTTTGTTTTAATTTTTATGTGGGCAAGACAAATAGAACGCTCAGGGAGAGTATACGAGATCATTCATACTGTCTTGCTAGAGAACAACATTACAGTGCTTTAGCAAAACACACACTCTCTATGGGTAAAGAACATGTATTTGCCTTTCAAGTATTGCATGTCCAGGAAGTTGGTGTTAGGAGGGGTGATATCATCAACTTGACTGAACAGGTGGAATTAAAATGGATACTTCGTTTGGCAGCACATAGGGGCTGAGGTCTAAATGAATGTGTGCCTCTTAAGCCTGTACTTAAAGCCAGACCACTTAAGTGATTTAATAAACATCCATATACATATTTTAATGATCGCAACAGCAGTATAGCCCATAGGGATTGAGATTTAAAAGTGTGTGATTTTAAGTGTGTTTTAATGTCTAATTACTTATAAGGTTTGATAATGTATGATATACAGTTTAACACACTATAAGTATTTTAATAATGGATGATTTTTCTATGTTTGTAAAAATGTTATTAATTATTTTAATATGATACACACTGGATGTGATGTATATAAAGGGTTTGTTTGAATGGTGAGATTACATCTGATGAAGCAGAAGTTGAATGTCCGTGAAAGCGCTAACGTTTTGTGATTGAATAAACTACTGCTTTTATCTGCTGTGGTGATACATGATGATCTATGAAAAATTTGTTGAAATCTGAGTAATTTACTCAGCTGCAAACTCTGATGGTTACTTTATGAGAACGATCTACAAATTGGTGACTGTTGAGCTCTTTTCTGAGAGTTATCATTGCAACGCTGTTTTTGTTACGCATTTCAGAGAGATCTCTCAGACACGCTGTTTCTGCTACATATTTGGGTTGTTTAATCATCTTGGCTTTCCGTTTTTGGGTTATCTTCAAAGATATATATATATATATATATATATATATATATATATATATATATATATATTTATATATATTTTTTGAGTGCCAAATGGACTAAGGTTGATATATTTACAGCCATGTAGTATATTGTCTTGGATAAAATCACAGACTTAATAATCTACTTAATAATCTGGTTAAATAAGAGGTACCACATCATTATAAATTTTATATAAAGTACATAAGGGTTATATTATTATGACAGCTACTAAATAGGGCAGGACCAGCTCGAATGTCACACTGAGAGGAAGGGATGTGAATTTAACATGTGTACCAATAACACTTTATTTTACAGCACAACAAACCACTCCCTTGTCTGATAAAAAGTATATATATATATATATATATATATATATATATATATATATATATATATATATATCTATATATTTAGAAAGTTTGTGAGGAAACTATTACTCTATTTTAGTTTTACTTGGGTTGCTTGTTGATGTACGAAATAAAGGATTTTCGACTGGAAACGGACTGCCTGCCTTGTTTGGATTACTTTCGAATGCTTAGTAATTCTGTACAATTATATATTTTTTATTGTTATTTTTTTTTTTTTAACTTAAGACAAGTTTAAGTTCGCTACTTCTATGAGATCTGCGGTGGTACAGCAGTAGCATTGTTGCCTCACAGCAAGAGGTTCTCCTGTTCAATTTTCAGCTGGAGTGCCTTCTGTGTGGAGTCTGCATGACCTCCCCATGGTCGAGTGGTCTCCGAAAGACATGCGTGAATGGGCGTGCCTTTGCTGAAGGTTGGGCATCGGGCTGGCAACTCAGCACCATAAAAATCGACTGCCAATCATTAGCGGACCGGAGTTCCGCTGTGGTGACCCCTAACCGGGAAAAGCCGAAAAGACAAACAACAACTTCTGCTACTATTGTCTGATCTGATTAATATACAATGATTAACTAGAGATATACAGACTAAAAATCTTCCACATAGAGAAGTTTCTTACACTGTTTTGTTTTTGGACCCACTATACTTATTTAGTGGGTTGTTTTGAGACTTCGGGGATACCACGGAGATTACTTGTTAGAATTTATAGATACCTATCCAGTTGTCAATACTGTTTTTAAATGTGGCTAGGATACACTCTGATTTGTTCCAAAAAAGTGGGTAAGCATTGGGATATGAGTCTGTACTGTCAGTGAGGTCTATTTATTTGTTGATAGAGATTTATATGCCTTGCATGGGTGTTTTGTGAGAGACAAAATATTTATTAACATTTGATTACTGGGAATGTCTGACTGGGTAGAAGCCCATTTTTCAGTGGAGGCCCAGGGAGAAATGCTTCAAATTATTACAAAACATTTTAAGAACACTAATTTTACAATCTTCAAAAAGAAAACTAAAACATATGCAGTTTAAATAACTATAACAAATTAGAGATAATATAAAAACATTGGTTAGGAATTAATACAAGTTATATGACAATCATTTAATATTTATAGAAATTTTAGATTGTTTGTAGAATAAAGGTAAGTTAGTCTAATACAAACAAGAATTCCAATATGAAGTGAGGGAAAAACAGGTTTATTGCATATGTAGCGAGAAAGTCAAGGAAGAGAATTTGATAGAGGTGACTGTACATGATATGGAGTTCAACCGTTTAGAAGACATTGTCTCTATCAAGGCAGAGAATATATATGCAGGATATCAGGGTCTTTTTTAGCTAAAAAAAGCCAGGCATAAGTAGCCATGTAGGATTCTGAAAGAGACAAAGTACATGGATAATGTTTTGAACCTGTCTTAGTAGCTTAGACTATTTAGGCCACTAATTTCTTTTCCATTAGGAACCTCTGGGCTCTTTCTAGTTGTTTTGTGCTTAGAGAGATACTCGACAAACAGAAGGGGGCAGGGACTCGAGGATCCCTTTGGAACTTTAATAACTATAAATGATATGAAGTTCAAATGCCTTATGGCTAGGGAACTTTATATAAGCATTGCTTAGCACACTTCACCATTAAAAATCGTTATGCTCAGCATTTTCTAGACTTTGTTAATATCAGTGCGCTAGAGCAAATTGCAAAACTGTCCACTACAGCCGTTAACATTCTAGACCCGGTCCTTATCAACCCAGTCCCTGCCTCTATCTGATCATGCCTCTCATTCCTGGCTAAATCTGAGCGCAAACTGGTCATTTTCTGTATTGGGCCTAGGTGCACTACTCCATCAACAAGTGAGACCATCTTTGTGGACTTCAGGGGAACCTACTTCAGATCTGTAGAAGGCATTTGCAAAATTCTCAACAATCTCTTGCAAACAGATCCAATGAGAATTCTGATGCATTCATCTCTGAACAGCTGCACAGGAAAGTCAGTACCCAGCTGGTCTACATATAATGGCAAATTCAGGAATAAACCTCTCTGGTGGAACTTCTGTATAAATAAATTGTGTAACAAAACATGGAAATTAATGAAAAGTTGCAAGAAATCCTGCCCTCTACCTCAAGGCCACCTGAAACATGCCAGCAGTGAATTTACGAGCACTATTAGAAAATGTAAATTAGAATATGAGCCTAAGGTTGCCATAGATACCAATGGAAACTACAAATCTTACTTTAGCTGTATCAGAACTTAAGGAATAATGCCCAATAATGCTATGAGTGCATCCATAATAACGTCATACATTCCAATCCTAAGGATATATTCAATATTCAATATATTAGCAAATAGTAACAAACAGGCCACTAGGTCAAAGATAGTTTCAGTGAGAGGGAAACTGTACTTTCATGATTAGTGGCCTAGTTAGAATTGTTTGTTACTAATCTGCTTACTGATTGGATTATTGTTGGCTCCTTAAAGCTATATAACAATATCCATAGAATTTAGAGTGGCCATTAAGGCATAGGAGGACTTTCTGCTTACACAAACAACCCTTTCCATGTACCACCCAACACTACAACCTGTGAGAGATGCACTTACATAGCCAAACTGGAAGCAAAGCTCTCTCCAGCCAAGATTGTGCTAGACAATCAAGAGGAAAAGGTTAACACCTGCACTACACTTCAAGCAAGACATAGCTCTTCAAAACCCTCACTACCAACACCCACATATAGCAATACTAAACCCACATATGTGGAGGCCCTTAACATTAACCTGCCCAAGCAACAAGGACCTCCAAAGCTGAAACACAAACACCAGTCACAACCAAAGTGACACATAGCTCACAACACCAGTGTGCCACCCAACAACAGCCCCTAAGGCAAGACAATGTACCCAACACTTTAGTCATAGGTGACTCTAGAGTCAGGCACACTGGTTAACACTCACCAGGCTGAACAAGGAGAAAATTACAGTCAGCTACCTGTCGGGTGCCAGGATCTGCCACATAACGCATGCACTCAAGTCACTCCACAACAAGTACAAATACGACTCTGTCATTGTCCATGTTGGAGTGAATGACTTGAGACGTACCTCCCTGGACTACATGAAAAGAGGCATGGAAGAGTGCTCAGATCATGTGGCCCAGGCAGGTATGATCCTAGCCCTGAGTAGCATACTACATTCGCCCAACATGATACCACAGTATAAGGGCAAAATGATTGACTTCAACAATTGGCTAAGCTTCTGGTGTCATTCAAAGGGGACTCAGTATCTGTCTGCCTGGGATGACATGATCGACAAACCACGATGCTTTGCCAGAGATGGTCTGCACCTGTCACCCATGGGATTCAGGTTACTGGCTAAAGCTCTTGCCAACCCTATAGTGAGTGCCTTTCTTAGGCAAGGTTCAAAGGACAAAACCACCACCGTAACAGATACAAGCATGCAAAATCTGAAGGTAATGCTACTCAATGATAGGTTCATAGGTTGGTACTAGGCTATCAGCCCTAGGGCCTATACAAGCCTAGCCATAACAATTCCCTGGCTATTTCTTCCCACAGTATTTACTTCCCTGGACCCCTGTCTAGCAGGGTGACTGACGTGATCCCCGGGGTGAATTTCTTTTCTCCCATCCAATCGTCAAGATTCCTTTTGAAGAGGGCCAAAGAGGCACTCTGCTTGACATGTATGGGCAATCTATTCCAGAGTCTGGGGAGTCTCTGGGTCAGGAACCTATCCCTCCAGCATGCTTTGTTTATTGTGATGACAAGGTTTAGATCCCTGGAGCATGTGGCTCTGAGGGATTGGGATTTCTTTAAGTGTAGCATGTCCAACAGCTCTGGGTTTGACATGGCCTTGTATGTTAAGCAGAGATCGCCTCTGAGTAGACGATATGCAACAGAGTATAGCTGGAGTTTTTTAAGGCGGTCAGCATAGGGCATCTGCTTTAGGCCTGTGATTCTTTTTGTGAGGTATTTCTGCGGCCTTTCCAGTTGTTGCAGATGTCTTGAGATGTACATACCAAATGGGGCGTTGTATTCTATAATGGGTCTAATGAGAGATGAGTACAGTGGGACAATGACCTCCTTTTTTCTGGATGAAAAGCCTTTAGTGATGAGGTGTGCCACATAGAAGGATTTCCTGACTGTTGTGGCAATGTGGTTATCGAAGGTGAGACCACTGTCCACCTGTGTCCCTAAGTCTCTTATCACACTTTCGGTGTTTAGTGTACTGCCACCTATATGGTAATTCACGGGTACATGTTTTTTCCCAAAGGGGATAACTATACATTTCTTGGCATTGAGCTTGAGCCCATGGCTCTGACACCAAGCATCTGTTTCTGTAAGGCCCTTTTGTAGAGTGTCCACATCATTTGGGGATTCAATAATGGCGCCCAGTTTGCAGTCATCTGCGAACTTTGTTATCCAGAGTCCCTTAGTGTTGGCCTTTACTTCAGAGAAGTAGATGCCAAACAAGAGCGGTCCCAGGACTGAACCCTGAGGTACTCCACTTGTCACTTGTCTGGAGCTGGATTTGGAGTTGGCTACTTTTACAGTGTGGATTCTATCAGTAAGCCAGTTAGCAACCCATTGGGTGACGTAGGGATTAATTCCCAGCTTAGTAAGTTTATCTATGATTCCAGAGTGGGGGACGGTGTCAAAGGCCTTGGCAAGGTCTAGATAGGCTGTGTGGACCACCTTACCCTTGTCCATGGCTCTGGAGACTGATTCGAAGAAGTCAATCAAGTTCAGGAGACAAGATCTGCCCTTCACGAACCCAAACTGGGTGGGGTCCAGTGTTTGAAGGTTGCCAATGTCTTTGTTTATAAGTTCCATGATAGTACACTCCATGGCCTTGCAGATAAGGCTTGTCAGACTGATGGGATGGTAGTTTCCGGGATCCAAGGTGGGTCCCCCCTTGTGGAGTGAGATAACTGTAGCTCTGCACCACTCAGTGGGCACGAAACCTGAGGTGAGGCTATGATTAAACATGACACTTATGTGAGGTGCCAGTTCATATTGTAGTTCATGTAGTACACAGCCCGGGATGTCATCTGGTCCCATGGATGCTGTATTCTTAGCTTTGGAGAGTGCGTTTTTTACCTGTGTGGCCATTATTACTGGAATTTGGCAATCTTCTGGTATTGAGATGGGCCATTTAGGGGGTGAGAGGGGGGTGAAGTTGGCACTGAATCGATATGCCAGGATATTGGCAATATCCCTGGGATCAGTATATTTAATTGCATTCTGTTTTAGTTCAGAGCAGATCTGAGCATTGCCATTTAGATTCTTGACATAGTTATAGAATGCCTTGTGGGGTTGTCTTTGGAATCTTTGGCAATTTTATTTTCGTAATTGGCTTTGGAGGATTTTATGAGGGATCCCAGTTTCTTACTGAGGCTGGTAAGGAAGTTTTTTGCATCCTGGGATTTTCCTCTTTTCTGCAACAGTTTCTTCCTTTTAATAGTTGAAGAAATAGGTCCACGTAGGGTAAACGCTCCTAGCAAAAAGCAATAAAAAGTAACTCCAAAAGTAAAAATAACTAGGAGCAAAGCAATGAAGGATCGAAACACTTCAATTACAAGTTGCATATATCCAAAGACGTCTGATGAAGCTGTAAGCGAAAGCGCTAACCATCGTGTGTTCAATGTGCACGCAAATAAATATATTTTACTGGAGGACTATGGACTGAGTTTGATCATCTTTGGATATATGCAACTTGTAATTGAAGTGTTTCGACCCTTCATTGCTTTGCTCCTAGTTATTTTTACTTTTGGAGTTTCTTCCTTTTGTTGTAAAGTTTGTTTATGGCAGGGGACCACCAGATTGGCTTCATTTTTTTGGATGAGAGCATCTTGGTTCTATTTGGGATGGCACGATTCATGCATGAGCAGATGTGCTCATACAGTGCCTTAGTGTAGGATTCAGCAGTTGAACTTTCAGTTCCCGTCTGCATGGGTGTCATGAAGTTTGTCACTTCTGACTTGAGTAGCATGAAGTTGGCTTTGGAGAAGTTTTTTATGGAGGTTTCCTTACTGGGGGGTGGGGGTGGGATGTGGATGTTAAGGGTGATTAGCTTATGGTCAGATCTGACTAATGAGGGGGTGACCATAGGTGTGGAGCATTGATTTCCCATGTTGGTAATGACCAGGTCTAGGATATTGGAGCCCCTGGTGGGACTATTGATTAGTTGATCCAGGGCGTTGGAATTTATGAATTCCAATAACTGTTGGGCAAAGGTGTTGGTACATGAGTAGTTTTCCCAGTTAATGGCAGGGTAGTTAAAATCACCCAGTATTAGGGTGTTTGGTTCTATCTTAATATTTTCCAGTATGTTTAGAAAGGTGTAGTGAGAATCATGGGGTATGGTGGGGGATCTGTAGCAAGCTACAATTTGGATTGCAGTCTTACCTAGTGTTAGTTGCACCTGGAGAATTTCAGACTAGGGTTGAGTCATCTGCGTATTGTACTATCTTAGTGTTTGGGATGGCTGCATGGAAGTCATTAATGAATATATTAGAGCATTGGACCAAGTATGGATCCTTGGGGAATCTCGGTTGGGGTGGGAAGGAAGGTTGAGGTGCCAGTTTGCCATTTCACAGCCTGAGATCTGTCAGTGAGATAGCTACTGAACCAGGTTAGGGTATTTTTGAGAGAGATTAAGGTTAGAAAGGCGTTTAAGGAGGTGGGAATGGGAGGCAGTGCCAAATGATTTGGAGGGATCGAAAAGGACTGAAGATACAATTTCTTCAGAGTCACGGGCGTGCTTTACTATGTCTAGGTAAGAAAGAAGAGCAGTTACAGTACTGTGGCCAGGGCAGAAACTATGTTGTTTAGGGGTGAACATTTGATTATTGGTAAGGAAAGGCATGAGCTGGAGGTGGATGCATTTTTCAAGAATTTTTGAGACTGGGGAGAGAATGGCTATAGGTCGGAAGTTTGAGATGTTATTATTTTTGCCTCCTTTGTGGAGGGATAGGATAAAGGCAGAGTGCCACAGTTTGGGAATATAAGATTCCTGTATGGAACTATTAATGAGAATGCTGACAGAGATTGTGATACCATCAGCTGCTAGTTTTAGGAATAGTGAGGGGATATTGTCAGGGGTGTTGGAGCATGGCTTGAGTTTGGAGAGAAGTTTTTTTATGTATGCGGTGGATATGGGTTTGAGTTGAAAGGTAGGAGGATTGCTGGGGATGGAAGGTTTGGTAGAGGTTAGGGAGGGGTTTGAGGGTGGGGGAGGGGTCGTTATTTGGGACCGTCTTGGTGAGTTCTGCTATAGAGTTGGTAAAGGAGGAGTTGAATAGAGTGGCTATTTGTAGGTCAGTTTTGCTGGTGTCAGGGCAAGGGTTTTATTTGGTCCCTGGGTTTAGAAGAGAGTTTATGGAGTTCCAGAATTGTTTAGGTTTTTTGGAATGATTAGCCTGGAGTTTGGTATAGTAGGACTTTTTATCTTTTATAATCTGTTTTTGGGCTGGGTTGTGGAGTTGCTTATATTTCAGAAGGGTGTCAGGGTCTTTATTGTGGTGGTAACATTTCCAGGTCTTGTCACTTTGTTGCATAAGTGTTTTAGTCTCTTTAGTTAGCCATGGGGCAGAGCTGGGTTTTATATGTTTTATTCTAGGTGGGGCTTGGGAGTTCATGGTATTTAAGAAGGTTGAGTTAAAGAAGTCTACAGCGTTATCTAGAGGAAGACTTTTTAGGCTGTCCCAGTTTGTGTGTTTGAGGGAGTTGGAAAAAGTTGTGGGGTTAAAGTTAGTGAAGTTTCGAGTCTGGATGTATTGGTGTAGGCGAGGAGTGGAGGGAGTTGCTCTATGGATGAAGGCTGGCAAGTGGTCACTCATGGAGTTTGGTAGGGTGCCTGAGTGTGATATTTTATTTGGGTGGGAGGCAAGCATCCAGTCAAGAGTGGACCCTGGGGGATTCTTTTTGTTGGGTCTGGTGATGTCACATATACGTTGTGTGAAGTTAAATAGATTGATAGATATGGAGGGAGTTTTGGAATTGATTTTGTTCCAGTCAATGTTCACATCCCCTAATATGTTTGTCTCAAGTGTAATATTGGTTGTGGCCCATAGAAGTATTTCTTCAAGTGTATTGCTGTTGTTTCCAGGGGGGATATAGAGGGACATAATACAAATGTTTTTATGATAATTTATTTTGAGAATTCCTATGACTAGTTCAGCATTATTGAACTGAGGATTGGGGATTGGGGTTTGGGTAGGGAGTGATGGAGAGTAGACTAGAGTAAATTAAGGCTACTCCTCCTCCTTTCTTATTTTGGCTGTCATGTCTGACTGCTTGGAACCCAGGGGGTAGGATTTCAGAGTCAGGAATGTGGGAGTTTAGCCAGATCTCAGAGACTGCAACTATATCTGGTAGAGTATGGTTTAGCCAAGCCTGGAAGTGTGATATTTTATTTCTCAAACTCTCATTGTTAATGGTAAGTAGTTTGTGATATTTACGGTTGCTAGAATGGGTTGTGATTGGAGGAGTGTGGTTGGGCCTAGTCTTTGGTCCGGGGTTGGGGTGTATGTCTCCTGATAAGTACAGGTTGGCAAAGGAGAATGTGAGCAGGAGCTTGGGTTTGCCCCTTGAGTTATGTGGGGAAAGCAATATCGCTTTAGGTGTCGTGTGCTTCAATGAGGAGGATGTGATCTTACGTTTGTAGTCATGGAGTGGGTTTGGTTGAACAAGAGAGGAGGATACGGTGTGAAAGTGGAAGGTTGTAGGGAGAGGAAGGGAGTTGGCTGAGGAGGTGGGGGGTAGGAAAGAGGGGGGAGTTTGGAAGAGGAATAAGAGGTTACATGGATTAGAGGGGTTAGAAGATGTCAGCAGATTGAGTGGCTGTGAAGGGTTAGAAGACGTCAGCAGATTGAGTGGCTGTGAAGGGTTAGAAGACGTCAGCAGATTGAGTGGCTGTGAAGGGTTAGAAGACGTCAGCAGATTGAGTGGCTGTGAAGGGTTAGAAGACGTCAGCAGATTGAGTGGTTGTGAAGGGTTAGAGAAAGTGGAGAGAGCATGGTTAATTAGGGAGGTATGAATAGGTAGTTTGGTGTCAGTGGGTATGTGAGAGCGAAAGAGGGAGGGGCATTGACAAGTGTAAGGGGTATAATGATATTAAGAGATGACAAAGACGAGAAGATTAGTGAAAAACTATGAAGCTTCTACTTAATTAGCAAAAAGAAACAGTAAAATTAATTAGTTATTTGACTAATTCCACCTTGTATCTTTTACCCTACTGTGATCCAGTTTACATCTGTACTGAATTTTCTTGAAAAAAAATACAAGTTGGGCACAGTTTTGGTAAGCTCTGCAAAACAAATATTTTTTCTTTCCTATAAAATGCATCACAGCTTTGAAAGTGAAACCACTACACAACATACTTTAGCAGAGCTTTGTGTGCCTTAGGATGCTACTTTCTGCCAAAAGCTATTTTACCTTATTAGAGAGTTGTATTCGTTTACCTAGTGCAGAAAGGGGGATTTGCCTAATAATGATCTCTGGATTATGGGCCCAGCAAGCTTCCGCTGCGCCACTCTGCTGGTCTCTGCTAAGTGAATACTTTATAGTAGTGCCTCAAGCTTCCAGGATCCTCTCTAGAGTTTATTAAATTAAAGTTTATTTAAAAATTAGTTCAGCTGTTATTCCAGTTAGTCTGTGGTTTCCTCTTAGGACTGTCCTGTGAGATTTTATCTGCACTGGGTGATCTTGTTTCTATAAATTGTGCCTGTTAGATTTTGTAGCTACTAGTTATAAGAGATGTAGCTGGATTGCAATTATTATCAGTTAGTAGAAGTGATAGAATCAATTAGCTGTCAGGGAGTGGTTTTCTTATGCCATTTGCTCAAAACCTTGTATTACACACACACACACACACACACACACACACACACACACACACACACACACACACACACACACACGCACACACACACACACACATATATACACATTATGTGCATATATATATATATATATATATATATATATATATATATAGTGTGTGTGTGTGTGTGTGTGTGCGTGTGTGTGCATTGTATACTTGCATACATATTCAGTTTTTTAATTTTTAAATAAAATAAATAAGTTCATAGTTAAGTACTAGGCTGCCCCCATAGTGTCATTTTAAGCCTAGCCAGTTGCCTTTTTTGTGCCCATATTAACCTATCACATTTGTTTAGAGATTGGCCTTACCTATTTGATGGTTGATAATTATATCTTACCTCTAATGAGAATAACTGGAATCATACCATAGATAATTTGAGGGGACCCAGTGCAAGGGATAAAGCATTTAACAGCTGCATCTTTCTGTTAATAGGACAAGGGTCAGTCCTGGGTTAAATTTTCTGTTTCTCATCCATAAATCCTTTTTGAGCTTGGATATGGACAGGGATGAGTTTTGTTTTATGTGGATGGGAAGTCTGTTCCACAGCAGCAGTATTCTCTGCAAGATATACCTGTCCCTTCAAACTACTCTGTTGATGTTGCAGAAAAGGTTTATATCCTTAAACTGAGTATTTCTGATACCATTTGACTTGCAGATATGCAGTAAATCCATCAGTATTGGGTCAGAGGATATACCGGATAAAGGTCATCTCTTAGTAGTCAGTAGGATACTGAGTATAGTGACAGGGGGTTTGAATTGGTCCACGTATGACATGTTTAGGTCTCGCATACTTTTAGTATAGTATACCTGTATATCTTAGTATCATATCACTGCTGTATCTCATAAATGTGTGGGTGGTTGCTTATTGATTTATATATGGGTAATTATAAAAAAACAAATGACTTGTATCTGATGACATCTGCTTTTTGAAGGGAGCTGCTCAGTTGTAGCCAACATATGTTAATAATAAAGTTGGCTTATTGTAATATTATGTAGTAATAGCATCCAGGATGTAAAAGATTAGTCTAGCTGATATTCACCTCCCATGCACAAGGTACAAGGTTCAGTCCTGACTTCCGGCAAATTCCTGTAACTATGGACCTCATAGTGGAGGTGCTTCAGATGTGAATTCAGCCTGTGGACATGCACTGAGTCTATCAAGTACCTGTTGGGTGGTAACCTTCACTGAGGGTACAGACACAGAAGTGTGAACTTTCATGAGGCAGTCATACTTACCAGACAGTAATGCAGGTTGTATATCCTCTGCCCAAGGGAGGAGATAGGGCCATGAATCTATGCTGTCATTACTTAGGAGCCAGTGAGGTTACAAACCACTCCCATGCCTTCCTGAATGATAGCCCTTCAAAATGGCTGTAACTAACATGGTGGAGATAACGCAGTTTTGATGAACACTGACCTTAGTTAGATTATGGACAGCTTTAATGGTTGGCAGGCATATGCGGTAAAGCATACCAAAAACATTTAATCCACTGAATCTGATGACAGTCTGTCAGGGGCAGTAGGTCTACAATCTGCAGAGAGAAAGGACAAATCACTTGTCCCACAATGATCAAAATGCAGCTTGATCTTCAGAAACTGAATCAGACACCATGAGGTGCAAAGGGAATGAGATCAGAGACCAGCTTGAGCTGGGGGTGGGGGAAGCATTCCCATATACTAGTCATGGTACAGTAGACAGAATGAAAAGAGAAAAAATAAAAACAGTGCCTCAGTGAGAGGAAAATGCTCAAGTTTCATCAAACTCACGAGTGGCAGATGTGAAAGTCCAGGCCTGGTTTCCAAGGTCAGTGGTAAGCGTTTTCTTATCAAGTTTATTTTCTCCAAATCTTTTGTGCTTTGGATACCATGACAGGAATGGACCCCAATTCCTAAGTCAGAGCATATTTAAAGTTCATCAAATTAGCATTTTTCAATCTTTGCTGTTAGCCAAAAGTTTAATAAAGTCATCCAAAATCCAATCTTTCTCAGACACTTTTTCTTGTAAAGCCATATTTTAAAAATGTGATTGATACCGTAAAGTCTGACATTTGTTCACTAATTTCAGTATTACTGGTCTTCTTACTGTTCATCTCCACTTCCCAACCCCAGACTCTGGTTTAAGTCCAAGGTACTGCTGATTATTCTAGTCAACTCCTGTTCTTTCTTCTGTCTCTCAAGCATTTTCCTTTGGAACAGTGGAAAAGGAATCACTGGCAAAGTCTCTCTATGAGCTTTATTATCAGAAAAATGAGAAGCAGAGTCCCCTTCTGCATCAGAAATAACTTTGATCCTCTAGGGGAAAAACTATTCTGAAAACAGCTGGATACAAAGCTTGAATCTCACACCTGATTCTTTACATTTTCTGACTGATGGGATACATTTGCTTCTCTTCTGCCTTGTGTACAGTGAATAATCATTATCCACAAACACTCTACTGTCTTCAGGTTTTTAATATTTTGCCATTCTGCCACAGTATTGTCAGGATCAACTCTTTCCACTGGTATGATTGCATCTTTAATAGTGCAGGCCTAGGCTTCTTTCTAAGAAATGTGTAAACTCTACATTAAAAGTATGGACATTCCAATGTATGGAAGAGTATTTGAAGCCATTGAGGATTAAAGAAACATATTTTATAGGGATATTTTCAAGTACTGCCAGGAAACTTTCATGTCCCTGTAGGGCCAGATAAAGGGATCAATAACAAACTCTAAGTTGAAAGGCCGACTTTTTTCGTGTGAGCTGAATTCCTGTGATCTCACTGGTGGGATCTGTGAGTATCACTTTGGAAAGGATAATATCCCTAATGAATACTAAGACTCCTGCACAGTTACCAGTGGTCTTAAAGGCATTATAAGCACAGAACCGAGAAATGGAGGGGTGATCTCATTATATTTCAACTTTGTTTCTTAGTGACTACACAAACACGGATGCTTTCAAGGTACGGAAGTACCTGCAGGTCAGGCAACTTATTGTTAAGGATTCTGGGATTGTTATGAGCCAACTTGATCTTGTCCAGTTTATAATTTGATTTTTTGTCTAGGTTAGAATGTTCATTAGATGAACTCTGCCTAAAAAAGGCACAAATATGTGGGTAGGGGGCAGCAAAGGTTTTAGACAGTATAAGGAAACCCTTGAATGAGAGGGGTAGTGCCCCTGGAATATCATGGGTTACTTAACCAAATGTGGAATCCAATTATCTTTTTCTTTAATCTAAGCAGCATTCTTGGTGAAAGTAAGATATCACTCAAAGCCAGAGTCTTACCATTGACTAAAGCCCGTGTAATAAGTTCCAGCAAGTCCTTCTGCATGTCTGTCATGGGTTTTCATACCAGATCATTCAATCCTATATGGACGACGATCTAGTCATAGTCGTACTTACTCTGGGAGAACTCTTTATATGTCAGAAATCCCAGTGCCCAAGAAACAGCTAACGGTAACCCTGCCATTGTTCAGCCTAGGGAAAATGGAGTCAGTGTGCCTAACAATGGAGTCAACAGTTACTAGAATGTTTCCTAAAGCTGATTTATTTTTGCTAGACATTGGAGGGAGATGTTGTTGGCGAAATGTTGAAGGGTTGCATGTAATGGCTTTGTTGATGCCTATTGTTAGGAATTCTATGCCTATTGTTAGGAATTCTAGGAGACTTTGCCAGTGATTTTTATGGTATCAGTGTATGACAGGTACGTGTTATCCATACAAGGATGTTTAACAGAATAAGCTACAGTCCTAATAGGAGGGTTCTTTTAATACTGTAAAAAAAGGTAAATGGCATTTGTTTTGTAATTAAGGCTTTCCCTGTGAAAGATAAACATAAGTTGCATAAGTTATATCATTGAGGCCTCCCCTGTGAGAGATAAATGTAAGTGACATTGGTTATATCATTGAGGTAACTAATATGAGGAATAAAGGTAAGTGACATTAGTTATGCCATCCAGGCTCTATTTTGAGAGAGAAAGGTGAGTGGCTGTAGTTATGCAATTCAGGCCTGTGCTATGAGAGATAAAAGTGAGTGGCCTTAGTTATATCATTGAGGCCTGTACTATGAGAGATACAGGTAAATGACATTACTTATGTCATTGAGGTCCCTTCTATGAGAAATAAAGGTGAGTGTCATTGTGGCCTGTACTGTGAGAGGTAAAGGTAAGTGACATTAGTTATAGGTTCATAGGAAGGTACTAGGCTATTGGCCCAAGGGCCTAAGTAAGCCTAGCCAACAAGGTTCCCTGGCTTACGCCACCCAAGAAAGTTAATTTCCTTTGCCCCTGTTGAACAGAGCCACAAAAGTGATCCCCAGGGTGTATTTCCTATTTCCCATCCACTCATCAAGATTTTTCTTGAAGAGTGCTAATGAGGAACTTTGCTTGACAGAGATGGGTAGCTTGTTCCAGAGTATAGGAAGTCTTTGGGATAGGAATCTATCCCTCCAGCATGTCCTGTTTATTTTGGTGACAAGGTTTAGGTCCCTAGAGCGTGTAGCTCAGAGGGATTGGGATTTCTTTAGGTGTAGCATGTCCAACAGCTCTGGGTTTAACATAGATTTATATGTTAGGCAGTGATCTCCTCAGAGTAGGTGATATGCTACAGAGTAAAGCTGGAGATTTTGAGACGGTCAGTGTAGGGCATCTGTTTGAGGCCAGTAGTCCTCTTTGTGAAGTACTTCTGTTGCCTTTCCAGCTGCTGCAGATGTCTTGTGAGGTACATACCAAAAGGGGCGTTGTACTCTATAATGGGTCTAATGTGTGATGAGTAGAGGGGAACAATGACCTCTTTTTTCCTGGAAACCTTTTGTGATGAGGTGTGCCACGTAGAAGGATTTTCTGACTACTGTGGCAAAGTGATTATCAAAGGAGAGACTACTGTCCACCTTTGTCCCAAGGTCTCTTATCACACTTTCAGTGTTAAGTAGACTACCGCCTATGTGGTAGTTCATGGGTACAGAGTTTTTACCAAAAGGGATGACAATGCACTTTTTGGCATTGAGCTTGAGGCCATGGCTTTGACACTAGGCATCTGTTTCAGTGAGGCCCTTTTGTAGGATGTCCACATCGTTAGGAGATTTGATTATGGCTCCTAGTTTGCAGTCATCTGTGAACTTTGTTAGCCAAAGACCTTCTGTGTTAGCCTGTACATCAGAGAAGTAGATACCAAACAGGAGAGGACCTAGGACTGAACCCTGTGGTACTCTACTTGTCACTGGTCTGAAGTTGGATTTGGAGTCTGCTACTTTCACAGTGTGGGTTCGGTCAGTGAGCCAGTTGGCAACCCATCTTGTGACATAGGGATTTATACCTAGTTTAGTGATTTTGTCTATAATTCCAGAGTGGGGGATGGTGTCGAAAGCCTTGGCGAGATCTATATAGGCTGTGTATACCACCTTACCCTCATCTACAGCTTTGTTGACTGCTTCAAAGAAGTCTATGAGGTTTAGGAGACATGATTTGCCTTTTACAAACCCAAACTGGGTAGGGTCCAGAGTTTGGAGATTACCAATGTCATTGTTTATAAGTTCCATGATGATACACTCCATAGCCTTGCAGACCAGGCTCGTCAGGCTAACGGGGCGGTAGTTCCTGGGGTCCATGGTTGCTCCCCCTTTGTGGAGTGGGATAACCGTTGCTGTGCGCCATTCAGTGGGTACAAAGCCTGAGGTGAGGCTATGATTGAACATGGTACTTAGGTGGGGTGCCAGTTCGTTCTGTAGCTCATGTAAAACGCAGCCTGGGATGTTGCCAGGTCCCATAGATGCTGTGTTCTTGGCTTTGGAGAGTATGTTTTTTACCTGTGCAGCCGTGATTATAGGTACTTTGCATTCTTCTGGTATAGAGATGGGCCCTTTAGAGGATGAGAGAGGGGTAAAGTTAGCACTGAACCCATCTGCCAGGATGTTGGCAATATCAGTTGGTTCTGTATATTTAGTGCCATTGTGCTGTAACTCAGAGCAGATCAGAGTGTTGCCATTGAGATTCTTGACATAGCTATAGAATGCTTTGTGGTTGTCTTTAGAATCAGTGGCGATTTTGTTTTCGTAACTAGCTTTGGAGGATTTTATGAAGGATCTCAGCTTCTTATTGAGGCTGACCATGGAGTTCCTCCAATCACGGAATTTTACTCTTTTTTGCAACAATTTCTTTCTTCTGTTGTAGAGTTTGTTTATAGCAGGGGATCACCAGATTGGCTTCCTTTTTTTTGGAGGATAGCATCTTGGCTCTGTTAGGGATTGCATGATCCATGCACTCATGTAAGTGCTTATAAAGTGCAATTGTATAGGATTCAGCAGTTGTATCTCTTTTGTCCGTCAGCATGGGTGTCGTGAAGTTTGCCACTTCTGTCTTAAGAAGCGTGAAGTTGGCTTTGGAGAAATTTTTTGCAGTGGTTTCCCTAATGGGGGGTGGGGCTGAGATGTGGATGTCTAGGGTGATTTGCTTGTGGTCGGATCTGACCAATGAGGAATTGACCTCAAGTTCTTTTATATCACATTCTTGTCCCAAACTGATGTTTTCCTGGTGCCAAAATTTTCCTTTTTTAAAGGTTGCTTTTGCACATTTATTAAGACCAAATGACATTCCAATATCATCTGAAAAAGTTTTGACAACCTGTAGCTGTGCTTTCAATTCCTCATCTGATGAGCTATACAGTTTATATCATCGACAAAGAGAAGATGAGAAGTCATTAGACTTTGTTGTTTTCTAGAAGCCAAATTATAGCCATGACCTAAGCTGTTAAGTAAACAGCTTAATGGATTAATGGCAAGGCAAAATAGCAACGGTGACAGGGAGTCACCCTGGAATATCCCCCATTGGATTTTTATCCCTGGGATAATAATTTGTCCTTTATCATGGCTTAATTGCAAAGTGGTTTGCCACTGTTTCATGGTTACTGTAATGTAATCAATCAGTGTAGGATGTACCTTATACATTTTTAAGCACTCTTTTATCCATGAATGTGGGATACTATCAAATGCTTTTTTATAGTCAATCCATGCCATACTTAGATTCTTCCCTTTCTTACAGTTCTCCCCTATAACTTTATTTAACAACAAATGATCCTTTCTTCCATATGACCTTCTTTTATTGCCCTTTTGTTCTACTGCCATAATTGAGTTTTCTTCTAAATGACTATAAACTCTGTCGGCGTCAAGCCCCGTGTATAGTTTATACGTTGTCGGAAGACAAGTTATTGGGCTATAATTTTTAGGGTAGCTTGCAGGTTCACTCTTAAGTAAGAGCATTGTTTTTCCTGTTAACCAGTGTGGTGTCTGTTTAGGGTGTGCATATAAATAATTCTTACTAATGGCTAGAGCCTCATATAAAGAAGTTATTACTTTAAGCCAAAAGTTAGGTACTGCATCTGGGCCTGGGGTTTTCCAATTAGAGGCTTTTCTCAACTTTGTTTCATTCTCTCTGGCTGTTATTTCATTCTATTTCATATTCTGTACCTTTAAACTTCTTATTCTATCTTTTACTTCTTCTATCCATTTAGCATCTTTGTTATATTCCAAAGGATCTTCATAGATACTTCTCCAAAATTTATCTATTTCCTCTTTTTTCGGCGGTCTATGAATTCCTTTTACCTTATTTCCCAATTCTCTATAAAACTTTTTTGGGTCATCAGTAAATTGCTTATTTTGTGCTTTTCCCTTATATTTATCTTTGTATCTTCTCAGTCTTTCTGCCTGTTTTGAAATTTTTAGTTTGTTATCTCCAATAGTGCATAATAGATCCTGGTCTGTTCTAATACCACGCATTACTTTTATCACATCTATCTTTCTTAATATTTTCATTGATCTGTTGACTCTTCTATAATCTTCTAACAATGATACTTCTTGTCTTAGCTGCTTTATAGTTTTCTCTATTCGATATTTCCATGATGGTATTCACTGTTGCCTCCTCTTTTCCCTCGCTACCCTATGTTCCTGTGGTAGAACTTTATCAGTTATTAATTTAGCAGCACAGTAATATATTATGTTTACTTCTGTTATATCGCATGGATCTCTATGGACAGTCCTAATTACTGGGTTCATTTGTGTTATCAAGCTTCTGACTTTTGGGGTTTTATTAACCTTCTGCAGTCTATTTCTCTCATTGATCTTGTTATATCTGTCTTTGTCTATTAAATCAAGTAACTCTTCTCTTAACTCCTTTTCTTCCATACTGAGGGCAAATCCCTTGTTTTCCATTTCCTGCAGGGATTCTATAGAAAGTTCTACTGCATCTTCCTGTGGCACATTCTCTTCAATTACATCCCGTGCCATCCATTGCTGTGTCATATGGGAACTCACTGGCCTATCACTCCTCAACATTGACTGAATCAGAGTTTCCACAGTTTCTTTCCTTGATGTCTAGTTTCAAATGAATGTTTATACTGGTTTCTTGTGGAAGGCTCCAAAATATCTTAATATAGCACCTGACTAGTTACTTCCTGTTCCACTGGTTTCCCCTTGATTTGGATATCCATTGCTCTATCCTGTTGTGGTGCTTTCTGCATTTGATTTTCTACACTGAATCCTTCTCTTTGCAGCTATTCCATTACTTCAATTTCTGTCTTTGACTACTCCATTACTGATCTCTTTTTCTACTTTTCCTCTTAGTCTTCTTATTTTTTGGGTTGTAAAGTTTTCCATACCCAGATTCATTTGCCTGTATTTTTCTTCAAATATCTTTGGTGCTGCTCTTTTTGTATTAGTTAGTTTTGCTTTCTCCTTTGCATAAATATTACACCATATTAAATCTCTTTTCCTTTCCCATGTCCATATTTCTTCTTCACATGTCTCCTGATCTTCTTGCTTTTCCTTATTTTGGGGACTCACTCCATCATGCTGTGATGTGGTCTGTCTTAGACCTTCTACATTAAATCCTTCACTTTGCAGGCACTCCATAACTTCAGCTTCTATTTCTTTAACTTCTACTATACTAATCGTCTTTTCTACATTAAATTCTTGTGCTTTTAGTCTTTTTATTGTGAAATTGTCCATATCTGGATGCCTTTGCCTGTATTTTTCTTCGAATATCTTTGAAACTTCCTTCTGTATAGCAGTTACCTTGACTTTCTCCTTTGCATAAATATTGCACCATATCAAATCTCTCTCTTTCTCTTTCCCATGTCCATATTTCTTTTTTATATTTAAGTTATGTCATTGAGGCTCTACTATGATAGGTAAAGGTAAGTAACATTAGTTGTATCATTGAGGCCCTACTATGAGAGGTAAAGGTAAGTAACATTAGTTATGTCATTGAGGCTCTACTATAAGTAAAGGTAAGTAACATTAGTTATGTCATCGAGGCCTGTACTATGAGAGGTAAAGGTAAGTAACATTAGTTATGTCATTGAGGCCCTACTATGAGAGGTAAAGGTAAGTAACATTAGTTATGTCATTGAGGCCCTAGTATGAGAGGTAAAGGTAAGTAACATTACTTATGTCATTGTGGCCTGTACTATGAGAGGTAAGTGATATTAGTTATGTCATTGAGGCTTGTACTATGAGAGGTAAAGGTAATTGACATTAGTTATGTCATTGAGGCCTGTACTATGAGAGGTAAAGGTAAGTAACATTAGTTATGTCATTGTGGCCTATACTATGAGAGGTAAAGGTAAGTCACATTAGTTATGTCATTGTGGCCTGTCCTATGAGAGGTAAAGGTAAGTAACGTTAGGTATGTCATTGTGGCCTGTACTATGAGAGGTAAGTAACAATAGTTATGCCATTGAGGCCTGTACTATGAGAGGTAAAGGTAAATAACATTAGCTATGCCATTGAGGCCTGTACTATGAGAGGTAAAGGTAAGTAACATTAGCTATGTCACTGTGGCCTGTACTATGAGAGGTAAAGGTAAGTAACATTAGCTATGTCATTGAGGCATGTACTATGAGAGGTAAGTAACATTAGTTATGCCATTGAGGCCTGTACTATGAGAGGTAAAGGGAAATAACATTAGCTATGCCATTGAGGCCTGTACTATGAGAGGTAAAGGTAAGTAACATTAGCTATGTCATTGAGGCCTGTACTATAAGACATGACACAAACAGTCACATTACAAGTCCCTGCTCCTACAGTCTTGATGTTCCTCATTTCAAAGTAACAGGACAGCTCTAAAATAGATGGAACTTGCACCCTCAAACCCCAAAACTTACATATGTCAATTTGATGGTCTCACAAAATTGCAGAAGGCACATAATCCCCAGAACAGTGCAGAGTGGTCTTGAGTAATCTCTTGTTTCACTTTAACTTGAGCGAGAAAGTAATTTTTGAGATGTTATGGATTGAGGACTCACAAGGAAGCCATTACAGAGTTCATAGGCTCATAGGTGTTTACTAGGCTAACAACCACAAGGGCCTTTTTAAGCCTAGCCATGCAACCCAAATCTCTGACAAATTGTGGTACCCTTGATAAGTGTAAGTGAAACATTTACAAGCAGGGGCCTGGGAGATGAATCATTTACAGGCTGCCTATGTCCATTAGAGACATAGGTGCCCAAACCAGGGATGAATTTCCTGTTCCCCATCCAATCGTCCAAGTTATACTTGAATTGGGTTAGAGAGAAACTCTGCTTCACATGGATAGGAGCCTGTTCCAGAGATGGGGTAGTCTCTGGAATACATACCAGTCTCTCCAGCAGGTCCTATTTATATCACAGGCAAGATTTAAGTATTTAGAACAAGTAATTATGGTGCTGCTTATTTTGCAGGTATGCAGGAGGTCCGTCAAAGTGGTGCTGACTTGTGTGCTACATATAGAACTCCCCTCAACAGCCTGTAAGAGACAAAATACAAGGATAGGGCCTTGAGGTGGTCTGCATAGGACATGTTACTTATGCCCTGTATTCGTTTAGTTAGGAACCTCTGTGGATGTTCCAGTTGTTGGATATGTCTGGCTAGGTACTTACCAAAGGGGGCATTGTACTCAATGACAGGTCTGAGTTGTGAGGCAGGAGCCAAGAACATACAATGTTAACGTGATTGAGTCATATCATGACAAAGAGGTATTAGTTGCCAGTATCTGCAGTGTGTTTCAGGAGTCTGAGGGGATCTTTTGGCAGGAGCTTCACAGTGAGACTTTGCCTTACACCTCAGTGGATGAGGTTGTGCTTTGACATCACTTATCTCCTCCTAGATTCAGGAAATCTGATCAATACAGTGGGAGTTTGAGACATGTTTACTGCTAATCCAGAGTGTACAGAACAAATATAATACCATGTGGACAGAAGAATACAACCAAATTGGTTGGTAGAGAAAGTCAAGCAACCCCTGTGGAATAAACTGCACGAGATATTGGATCTTGGGGCAATTCAGAAATCCAACAGTCTCTAGATTTTGCTAGTACTGCAGGTACTAAATAAAGATGAGAGTAATAGGTTTTGCAGACTATAGAAAACTAAGTATTTATACACATTCAGATGCTTACTGCATGTTTAGGACAGATAACACCTTAAAACAGTTGCACAGGGTCAATGATCCGATTACTTTTATCCAACTAAAGATTGCTGTCAAGGACTTTGACACCCAAAGGCAGGGAGGGGTCAACTTTTATTCCTTCTTTTGAGTAGTAATAAATTTATCAAATGCCCCTTAGGATGGAAACACCCCAGCAGCTACCCAGAAGTGGTAGATTTCATCCTGGCATGATCTGGAGACTATGCTGTTTCTTTTGTATATGATGTTGCAATCCACTGTATACTTAAGTATCAGCAGGAACACATTCCCCTTGTTGGGGGGGCATCTATATTACCTGAGCAAACTTTTAGGTTAGCGATTGCCTAAATGTCAAACAGGTAATATCAAAAAATCAAAATTGCAAACGGCCGATTTAATGTAGGGAATGAATTCTCTCGGCTGCAAAAAAAAAAAAAATTAAACCAAAATGAAGTGGGGGGGCTTCACCCCCCCCCCCACACACACTAACTAAATATACCAACTCTGAGATCACTCTACAGTGGGGAAAGGGGTAAAATCCACATAACAGCCAAGGGAATTCTTTCCATGTGTTAAATTAGCCATTTGATGTGTTTTGCTTTTGGTATTACCAGATTGACGTTTAGGTATTCGCTAACTTAAACATTTGATCAAGTAATAGGAACCCATGAGGGGGTGTTGAGCAGAGTTAACAATAAATGCAAAGGAATGCATAAAAAATGACAGAAGTGCCTTATTTTGCTTACTGAGTGGATTGTGGCAAAATCTGGCCAGAGCCTGCTAAGGAGGAGACTATTCAGGCATGGCCTTCCCCTGTTGCCAAAAAGTAGGTGACAGCATTAAAGACAAGGGGCTATTAATTCCTTTGTAAGAGCAGACTCTCAGCAAATACCTTTATTTTGCCAGTCTGATGCCTGCAGTGGTCTCCCTTCTGCCAGCAGCTGTGGACAACCCATGATAAGTAGCCCCATATTTCATTCAAGCCAGTCACTTTACCTAGACTTTTCAATGTCATGAGCTGTGTAGGGAATAGTACACCCTGTTTAAGATGCCTAGGAAGGAATGGAGAGAACCAACCAATGACCCAAGGGAAGTTAATTGTCAAAGGAAAAAACTTCAAAGACCAATTCACGTTAGGTTCAAGCAAGGCACCCTTTATTACTTGCAGCAAGGAGACAAAGCATGTAGGCACAAGGTTTGCCTGAATTACTGGTGATTAGTATGTTATTCTTATACAGTTCTCTTCCTGTCAAACAGAAAATGTTACTATTCTCTTGCTGACGTAGTTAGACACAGCTTTCTGTATGTTCTACATAAAATGTTACTAGCCTTATTGCTGACTAAGTTAGATTATCTGCTGTTTTGCAAAACATTTTGAGAAAAAACAACCTGGCCTTGGGCTTATTTTAGCCCATTTTAACTTTTCAATTCTTCAGTTGTACTGTTCTAATATATGTGTTACATTTTGTCTAGATTCAAGGTACATTTCTAGCTTTGGTACAAGTAATGCTGACTATGGTTTAAACTTTCAAGCATCTATTGTTTTCTTTATCAATACTTCTAACAACTGCATACTTTCTCATAGCATATGCAGAAATGAATATCTCTTTGTTAAGTTTCATGACATTAGCAGAAATGAAATGTCTCTTGTTATTTTCATGACATTAGCAGAAATGAAATGCTTCTTGTTAAGTTTCTAATAGCTGTGCAGATTCATGCAGTGTGAACAGAATAAATGTATTAACCCTTTTAAACCTCGAATGCACTAAGCATGCATATTACTATTACACATTTTTCTAACATTCAAGATAAGCATAAACAGTTTTTTCTTCCCCTAACCTCTTCCTACTCAGGATTTGCAGTTAAGAGAGTCATTCAGTTTAAACTTATGAAAGCATTTTCAGTTTTTTAGCAATTCTTCAAGTTCAGCACCTTGGTATAAGGTTTCTGAAACTGAAATGTCTATAAAGTGCTTAATCAGTCTTTTTATGCAGGGGATGCAGCAGCACACACATACCACCAGTAGGATTATTCCTACACAGATGGCAATCAGAATGCTCATCAGGATACTGCCCCACCCCCCAAACAATTTCTGGAAAAATTCCGTCAATGGATTTGGTCCTGGTTTGGTCATAGCTGACAACTGCTGAATTACCTCAAGATGTTTGTCTATCTTGTGTTTGTGGTCAGGAATATATGAACAGCACTCCTCCTGGATTAAAGCGCATGTACCTCCTCCCGCCACTAAGGTGAAGTCAAGAGCCATGCGATTCTGAAGTACCACTGTTCTCATGGCAGTCAGTTCATCAGTCATCAATTCTAGGGCAGAAAAGGTTGCATTGCTCATTATTTCGAGAAGCTTAGACAATTTTCTCAGTTCCCAGATTGATTTTGTTGCTCCATATGCTGGCAGTACACCTGCCCACGAGATAACAGTATCACTCAAGTCCATATGTGACAGTCCATTTTTCCCTAAGCCCACAGCATGATGGTTTTTCCAGTGAGCATTGATTTGCCCCACTGGATTGACAGGCTTCTTAATTTCTCGAACATTCCGAATTTTCCCTTGAGGTAAAACTGCTGTGTGTCGTATGGCCGGAACCAGGTACCCCAAAAAACAACTGCCGGACCAATTCTCAGGTAACCATTTATATGCTTTCCTACCACATACAAAGTAACAATCTTCTACTTTGGTAGTAACTTTACTATGCCCTGGCTCTGCATGAAACATTTTTTTGTCAATTATAGACAGTTGTCTATAGAGGTCAGCATTATGTTTTACTTCACCAATTGTCCTATGCATCAGTTCAACAAATGAATCATAGCTTGTGTTGCAATAGGATCCAATGTTATCAAGTTTAGTGTAGCATCTATAGGGAACAGTCACATTGCAATTGCTCCAACCCACTTGAACTGTATCATTCTTGTAAAAACACACAGTTCCCTTCTGTCGAACAGAAAAGTGCAATGCTACTTTATCTTGTGATGTGACATCTGATGTATCATAAATTAAGTTTTCCCAGGTCTTGTTGGCTCCAAGGGGAACTGAAGTTAACAGTAACCCCCCATATGCTGTTGGCAAAGCTGTGCAAATCCAGCAATTCGAAACATTGAAGGTCTCAGCATACACATATTTGATTGCCTGGTAAGTGTTAAAGTTTGGGTGCCACTCTGCACGCTTGTTTAGTTCCATTTGTGTGACTGAGAAAAGGAATGGCCACAACAAAAAGATTATTGTCACTAGTACAATCAACAGGATGATTATGCAATACTTTTGAGGAAACGGTTGCTCTGCATTTCTGTTTTCTCCGACTCTTCCAAGTAGGTGTATTTGGATCTTACTGTATTCCATCATCTTGGACATGTGCTGTTACTCTCTGCCCTAATAGGACCTTCAGCAATGATGGTTTCTTCACTGGGGTTGAGAAGGATCAGTCCTATTGATCTGACCCCCCTTTGTAGCCAGACTTTGTGCTGAGGGCCCCGATGGAGAAGTAAGATTTTTGTCCAACTCAAAGTTCTTAACCAGCTTGCAGTGCATCAGGTGTATCCATGAAGCTCGTTCTGCTATCTTGACTGCAGTGGGTGTTGAAAGAAGCACCTGGTAGGGACCTTCCCACCTTGGTGATGACCAATTCTTCCTCCTGATGTTTTTGATCCACACCCAATCTCCGGGCGTCACTGCCACTTCTGATGTCTCGATTTGTTTTCCATCTGAAACAGAATTTGACTGCAACAGATGTTTAGAACTCAACAACTTTTTCATATATTCAGCTAGTGTGAAATCAGCTTCCTGGTCTGATGATATGAGAAGTTTCCACTGGGGTGTATAATAAGCCCTTCCAAATAATTTTTCAAAAGGAGTCAATCCTTTTGCTGTAGGGACAGTTCTCATGCTCAACAGTGTTAGGGGCAAACAGTATAACCAGTTTTTTTCCTGTCTCAGCTATTAATTTTCTCAATTTGTTTTTTAGTATACCATTATGCCTTTCAACTAGCCCTGCAGATTGTGGATGGTATGCACAATGATTTTTTAAAGAAATACCAAAATGCTTACTCAACTGCTGTATGGTTTGATTTACAAAGCGTGTACCATTGTCACTGTAGATCCTTTCTGGAATACCAAACCTAGGAATGATTTCCTTGACAAGTACCTTTGCCACCATAGCTGCATCTGGATTTTTGGTTGGAAAGGCTTCCACCCATCTGGAAAGCATATCTACAATGACGAGATAATACTTCTTATTTTCACATTTGTTCAATTCTATGAAATCCATACAGATAGTGTGAAATGGATATGGTGGTGTAGGGAAACTCACTTGCTTGGGCTTTATCACCCCCTGTGCATGATATTTGTTACAAATCTGACACATCATCAAAATATTTAGAGTAGTTTGTAAATCCGTACGTTGTGAACACCTGGTTCACCAGCTGTACTATCCCCTCTGTTGAGACATGGCACTGTCCATGGCTCAACAAAGCTGCATATCGAAACAAATTAGAGGGTAGTATCAGTTTTCCTTCTCTAGAGATGTACAGCCCCTTTTCGAGGATTGCTCCTCGTTTTATCCATCGTTGTTTTTCAGCTTGCGTAGTGAGTGTCTGCATTGTTTTTAACTATCTAAATCTAAAATCTTAGAGGGTTGTAATTCTTCATTTAAAAGAAATACTTCTGCGGCTGCTTGTTGTATCAGCTCTTGCATTACTTTTTGAAATCCTATCTTGTTGCTTGGTGTGAGCTGTGCATTTACAAATGGCTACTTTCTGAGGTAACTGAATAGATTCTAAAAGATCTAAAATAAACTGTGTATGATTTATAGGTTTGCCAGTAGATGTAATCATTCCCCGATTTTTCCACTGTTGCGCAAAAACATGTACAGTAGAAAAAGCGTACTGGCTATCAGTAAAAATGTTTACACATTTACCCTTTGCTAAGGTACATGCCCATGTCAGGGCAATTAATTCTGCTGCCTGTGCAGATAAGTTGTGTGGTAAAGGTTTTGCTTCTATAATCCCAGTATCAGAAACTACTGCATATCCTACTAGGTTCTGTCCTGCAGGACTCCTTCTGCATGAGCCATCCACGTAGTATGTCATCTCGGCATCATCCAAGGGGACATCCATGAGATCTTTTCTAGGTAGTGTCTTTTGCTCAATTACCTGCAGGCAGCGGTGTGGTGTGCCGTCTGCAGGGGTCGGGAGCAGATTAGAAGGGTTTAAAGTCGTGCAGCACTCAATTGTCATATGAGGTTGGCTCAATAATATAGTCATACAGGAAATATGCCTAGCAGGGGAAAGATATGCCACCTTTTCTTGTAGTAAAATAATCGCGACTGCATGAGGTACTCTTAAAGTGAGAGGGTGGAACAAGACTACTGAGGCTGAAGCCTGTACTGCCATTGCAGCTGCAATTACTGCTTGTACACAGTGAGGTAAGGATCGTGCCACTGGGTCTAGTTGTGATGAATAGTAAGCAATGGGGCATTGCTTATCCCCATGCTGTTGTGTTAATACTGATGTCATGTAACCCTGCTTACAATCTACAGTTTGGAAAAAACGTTTATGGTAGTTTGGCCATCCCAGAACTAATGAGGATGCTATTAACTGCTTTAGTTTTCAAAAAGCAGATTCTGCCTCTGGTGTCCATTGTAACAAATCCTGCGCTGCCATAGGCTTCTTATATATAAGGTCAGTCAGAGGTGCAGATTCCAAGGCATAGTTTGGAATCCAGCTCCGGAAAAAAATAGTTGTACCCAGGAAGGACATCATTTCCTTCTTGGTAGTGGGTTTTGGTGCTTGCAAAATTGCTATTTTTCTGTCCTCATCTAATGTTCTACCTTCCTTGGATATTACATATCCTAGGTATTTGACTTGTTTTTTCCAAAGCTGCAGTTTACTTTTATTTACCTTATGTCCTTCAGCGGCTAAAAATCGTAGAAGTGCTATGGTATCTTCTCTACATTCCTGCTGGGTGGGGGCTGCCAGCAAGATGCCAGCAACATAAAGTAAAATCTGACTGCCTCTTGGTGGGGTGAATCCTGCCAAGTTGCTTGCCATTTCTTATGAGAATATTGTTGGACTTTCACAATATCCCTGTGGTAGTCGTGTATATGTATAACTTTTCCCCTGAAATGTGAATGCAAACCAACACTGGCTATCAGGGTGTATCGGTATCGAAAAGAACACACTGCTGATGTCTACCACAGAAAAATACTTCTGTTGAGGTTTCAAATCATTCAAAAGGGTGTGTGGGTCTGGCACCGTAGGTGCTCTTGGTATTACTGCATCATTTACAGCTTGTAAATCTTGGATCATACACCATTCTCCATTGGCCTTTTTAACTGGAAATAAGGGTGTGCTACATGGTGAATCGGGAGATTATACTAGTATCCCTCCTTTAAGTAAGGCTGCTATAATAGGCTTTATCCCTGCCTCTGCATCTTTTCTTAAGGGATACTGTCTTTTTTGTGGTCTGAATGTTGACTTTGGTGTGATAGTAACTGGTCACGCTGTACGAATGAGTCCTACATCTGATTTTCCTGTTGACCAGAGGGTGTCTGGTATATTTCGTAAGGCATTTTCTTCCTCCTTTAACAGGAGTGTCAATCAGCTGTCCTCGCTAGACTGCAAGTGCACATTTGGGTTGGTCTGAGTTATCCAGTTTAACTTCTGTATTTGTATTCCTTGTTCTGACAGCTCTAGTTCTGTCTGTTTCTCCCATCTCGTGACTTTGTCTTCTAGGTCTGCCCATTCTATATTTCTGTTTTTGGTTAAGCTAACGTGGTAATCAATTAGATTTATGAAGTGCAAAGAACTCCTGGAGCAATGAACAGATGGCTACACTGTTCCCTTCTGTGTCCCAGTACAAGTTACGCAATACCAATCTGTTTGCATGATTCTTAAATAATTCTTGCTCGTATTCCTTATCAGGTCCTGGTGTGTTACAATAATACAGGGTACAGTGCAACAGGTGTTGCTTATCAATGTCAAGGGAGGGAAACTTGCTGATGGCTACATTCATTAACTCTTTGGTCACAGTCCCTGGACCAGTCTTAACCAAGTCCTGGCTGTACCAATAAAACATTTCACCCTCCGGTTGCACTGCAAAGGTATCAATTTGTTGCTGTGCTTCCATACCCTGCATGGGTGGAACTACTGCTATACCAAATAGCTGCATGAGGTCTCTGCCCAAGAGGTTTACTGGGCATTTTGCAGAAACAACAATTTTGCTTTTCTGAGTCAATCCTGAAACTGGATCAGTTATTGCAATGTTACGGGAGAGAGACTCCCGATACTGGTCTGTATGTAATCAGGTGACTGTGTTTTCTGGCAGTTTGGAGAGATGTATCAGGGTTCATGATGTCCCTGAGTCACACAAGAATTTGACTTCCCTCCCTTCTACCAAGAGTGTAACTTCTGGTTTTGTGTCTGCTAAATAAAGCTCCAAGCTCAATAGAGCTAGATCTAATATCTAATTTTCACATTGTCACTAACTTTCTGCACTTCCTCTACTCCCTCGATCACATTCTCATTTGTCCATTCTTCGCTAGGCCCTTCTAGTGATTCCTGGCTATCTTATAGTCAGTCCTCACCCTCCTTGTCTTCCGTTGTTGCCTTCTTGTTTTTCTTGCAATCCCTTGCCAAATGTCCCTTTTTACCACATTTAAAACATTCTCCCCTTTTCTTTCACCCTTCAAAGTCCTCTGATCATTGATCAGATTGTTTGTTTCCCTGTGCATTTTTCTTGCCCTTTTTCCCGGACTGTACTACGTAAACTTCTGCTCCATCTTCTACAGAAAATACTTGAGCTTTCTTTTTGCTATTAAAATGCCTTTCTGCATGCCTAGCATATTCAAGTAATGATTGTAACCTGCTTGTACGATGGTCTACCATATGTTTTGTAATAAAACTGCTTATAGGTGCAATACTGCCCTTTAAAAATGCAATCTTTAACTGCTGTTCATATGGGGAATCTTGTGTTTGATCTTCAGGAACCTTCATTCCACAGTGGTTATTAAAACACTCTAACAATCTGGCATAGTACCGGTCAATTGTTTCACCTTCTTGTTGGATACATTGATTAATGCAAGTCCAGTCTGCCCTAGGTTTCCAGTTTTTAGAGATGCGGTCTGTAAGACCTTTTACTCTGGTGTCTAATTCTGCACTGCTATGTGGGAGGGGTCTTTGTGCAGCGTCACGGGGATTCCAGTTCCCACTAATCATGTACCAATCTGGCCCTACAATTTGTCTAACTACTTTTTCTATCTCTTCTCCATTTAAGTTATAACTCAACCTCATTCCTTGTAAATCTTCTGAGAATTTTCTAAAATTAACCTTTGGATGGGGAATTCCCTCAGTGGCTTTCCGGATATATTCCAGAGTCCTAGGTCTATACACTAAAATAGTTGGGTCCTGATTGTCTTGACCTGCCTGAGGATTGGGTACTTCTATAAGTGGGCATATTTCTTCTTCTTCACTTACAGATCATGAATTCTTAACCATTTGCCATAACTCGATGCCTTCATCTGAGTTACCTGCCTTTGTTCGGGACCTGGTCCTGATGGGATCTGTAATTTTAGTCAGTTTTAGTTTCATAATATCTCTATCTAAAGTGACTACAGGATATCGTGGGGGTGGACTAACCTGTTCACTTGCTTCATATTCTGGTAAGGGAGGCAGAGGTGCTGATGCTATTACTAAGTTATTGTCCTCCTTATCTAAAAACATTGCTTTTGAATTTTTGTTCTTTTGTTCCCTATGGTTTACTTCCTCAAGCCACCTGTGTGCCTGAGGAATTCCTAATCGACGTTGCTTTTTTACCTAACCTTTGGAATTAGCTTTGTGCTGTTTGATAAGTTTGATAAGCGAGGATTTTTCTAATTTTCCATCGAATTCATATTTATTAACCCATTTTGAATAATATCTAATATTGTTGGCGCGCTGCGACTGCATATATTTTGCATCTTCTGTTAAAGGCTGATTTTGGGGTCTTTTTGTGCAATTATTACCCATTTTGTTCTACCCTTTGATCGTTATGTAACTTCTCTTAATTTTTAATGTGGTACCATGGATTTTGTTATAGTCTCTTCAGAAAGACTGCCTACTTATTCTTTTTCTCCTGATCTATGACAAGACAGTAATCTTTTTTGTCCCTGACTTGTAAGAAAAATATAGTCTGACAAAAACAATACACATCTAGTCCCTGATCTAAAACAGAAAACAGAAAAAAGTAGATTCACCTTACCTGAGCCCACGTGACTGATCACCAGTTCATGGAGACCCGTCCTTCAGTCACAGATCAGAAAGTGCTGGCCTCTTTTGAACGACAATTCAGTCGGAGGACTTTCCATATAAGAAGAACCGATTTGGTTTCTTCCCCATATGGTTTCAACCACCTGACCATCTGATCCCAGGTGAAGAGAGGATTCCGGTCCGAAGGATCAATCTGTCAAAGGAAAAAACTTCAAAGACCAATTCACATTAGGTTCAAGCAAGGCACCCTTTATTACTTGCAGCAAGGAGACAAAGCATGTAGGCACAAGGTTTGTCTGAATTACTGGTGATTAGTATGTTATTCTTATACAGTTCTCTTCCTGTCACACAGAAAATGTTACTATTCTATTGCTGACGTAGTTAGACACAGCTTTCTGTAGGTTCTACAGAAAATGTTACTAGCCTTATTGCTGACTAAGTTAGATTATCTGCTGTTTTGCAAAACATTTTGAGAAAAACAACCTGGCCTTGGGCTTATTTTAGCCCATTTTAACTTTTCAATTCTTCAATTGTACTGTTCTAATATATGTGTTACATTTTGTCTAGATTCAAGGTACATTTCTAGCTTTGGTACAAGTAATGCCGACTATGGTTTAAACTTTCAAGCATCTATTGTTTTCTTTATCAATACTTCTAACAGCTGCATACTTTCTCATAGCATAAACAGAAATGAATATCTATTTGTTAAGTTTCATGACATTAGCAGAAATGAAACGTCTCTTGTTATTTTCATGACATTAGCAGAAATGAAATGCTTCTTGTTAAGTTTCTAATAGCTGTGCAGATTCATGCAGTGTGAACAGAATAAATGTATTAACCCTTTTAAACCTCAAATGCACTAAGCATGCATATTACTATTACACATTTTTCTAACATTAATATTTAGCATTTTTGCCTCTACTTTACCTGACATGGATGAACTATTCTGCTCACAAGTAAAAAACTGTTGTAGGCAAAAGCCTGAGTATATATGTCCCACTAAGGCATACTAAGCCAAGAGGCAATAATTAATGTTTGAAAAGAAATCCTGACTGTTTATTTTTCTGTATAAATTAGTTAAGTATTACAGTGATTTTCTGTTGCCTGTAATATCTGAGCACAAGAATATGCTAAAATTCATAAAAAGATGAGTGGGACGCTAAACATTTTTTACAGCTGCAATTCTATAGAGGAGCAAACCATTTAGTTTCATCCATGACTGTACCCAAGTAAACATTCTATCCCATATTAATTTTAGCTTCAATTTAATCATTGTTAATGGAGCTATATATCTAAATAAATTGGATTAGCTTGACTCCAGGTATAATAGATTTATCCTGACTCCTTAAGCACAGTGTAGTGTAAACTAGCAGGAAATAGTACAATTTTACTAACATTAATTTTAAGCCTAACAGTTCAACAAAATCAAGATTTTCATTGTGACTGGGATGTCTTGCAAAGTTTTTTTTTTTTAAACAAGACCCAGCAGTTATGAAAGGACTCTGAATTCATTTTAGTGGCCAACCCAGGCATTCCAGGCAGTATTGAACCAGATAATTAAAATGTTAAATTGTTATGTGATAGAGGGCTGGGGAGAGCAGGTAACCATATGTTTTGCCCTTAAATAGGTGAATCAGAGCACATAAAGTGGAACCTGGTAAACATTGCTGCCACAAAGGAACTGTACAAGTCTTATACCACATGCAAAAAAAAATAGTGAGAAGCTTACCGATTTAGGTTCATAGGTTCATAGATTAGTACTAAGCTAACTGCCCTTGCGAGCCATTTTAAGCCTAGCCAATTATACCTTGTGAGACTCAAACTCTGCACCTTGTGCTTGCAAGGCAAACACCTTAACCATTAGGCCACCCTCCCAACCCATAATGACCTTCAAATTAAATCGGAGGCTTTCTCACCATTAAGTAGAATAGCTAGAGTGGGTCCAAAACGTTACATACTTGAAAAGTACAAAGCAGTACAAGTCAGGTCTATAAGGAATAAAACCTGCTATTCAGGTAAGATGATAGAGGTCAGGATTGTATTCATTCTTTCCACTAAAAGTTTTGGGTACAGCTTCCAGTCTGCATTAATTAATTAAACTCTCTAAAATTACTTCTTTAGTAAGATCCTTAACCGATTTGGTTATGACTGCAGTAGTAAAAATAAATTAAACAGGGCATTTGTTTGGAAGAAATGAAACAAGGTCACTATAGCTGCAGTAATCTGATAATCTAATCCCTGAAAGAGCTCATTATTCATACTATATCATCCTGAAGCCTTTTCCTTTTAGGAGAGAGTCCCTGCCTGCTCTACCTGTTCAGCTGTGATCACGGAGAGCGCCCTCCTCTTATTCTGCACCGCAGTGTCATTACTGGAAAATTATTTATTTATTAGTTTATTTTATTAGTCTTTGCTGATCAGGAAAGAAAGTCTGACTTAGCAAGTGCCCATTTTCAGCAGAGGTCCAGGCAGAAAAGCTCCTTGACCAAACATATTTTTTGCAATCACATAAATATAATTCTTAACAGATCCAGATCCAAACAGGTAATTGTTCTGTAGTGACACCATACAAAGATACAACAGGTATTTCTTCTGTGGTGACATTATATGTGATATTGAATGCACAATATGTCCTAATAATAGATGTGTTGGTGGTAAAGTATGTGCACACCGCTTGGATAATTTTGCAAAGTAGCATTAAAGGTTTTATGACATGCAGTTCCTGAGATGCCTTGAAGTATTTTTGTTCCATTAGTTGAAGCCATCTGTGGTCTTATTGTTTTACTTTTCTTTAATTTTCTTCATAAAAATATCCCCTAACAACTTCATTGTTAATTCAATGTATGTTTATCCCCATGAGGTTATGACAGGGAACAGAGTGTAGGCTCATCCATTGACTCTAATGGACTTCACATGCATGTCCATCCATTATAGTCTATGTTAACACATCCTGATGTAATCACTGGGATGATGTCAGGTACAATTTACATTTATTTGGGCCATGATTAAAAAAAACTTTTGTGTATCTTTTTTATTAAAAATGACGCACATAAAGACAAAGACAGAAAAGCATTACTGTACTAAGCTGATCAGATGCCATGATGTACATTAGAGAACCAGTTTTAAAATAGTGTAAAAGGAACAGTGTGTTACAGCTTTGGAATCTATGCATTTATAGAAATTAGATAGACTATGTACAAAATGGCAGATGCATAACAATACAGATAAACCTGTTTATTATGGCACAACTCATGTGGGTATTACACAAGATTACCTATTTTTACTTGATTCCTCTTATTGTGAGTTGTTATACAGCTATAAATGTCTTTTATTATATCCCTCACAGGGGATCTTATCATACAGCTATGCATGTCTTTTGTTATATGTCTTGCAGGGGGAAGCTATCATAGAGCTATACATGTCCTTTACTATGTCTCTCACAAGGGGAAGCTATCATACAGCTATAAATGCCTTTTATTATATACATGCAGATGTATATGCCTTTTTACTGTATTCCTCATAGAGGGAGTTTATCATATAGCTATATCTGCCTTTTAACACATCCCTCACAGGAGGAGTTTATCATTCAGCTGCATCTGCCTTTTATTGTATCCCTCAGAGAGTGACCTTATTATAGAGCTGCACCTGACCCTTATAGCAGCCATCAGAGGAGTACCTTAATCATACACCTGTACCTGCCTGTTATTATATCCCTCATAGGGGACCTTTTCATACAGTTGTACCTGCCTTTTACTATATCCCTCACACGGGTACCGTATCATATAGCTTTACCTCTCTTTTAATGTATCTCTTACAGGGGTAGCTTATCATATTGCTGTACCTATCCCTTATTGTTTATTTCATATGGGTATAGTATCATAAAGCTATATCTACCTTTTACTGTATCTGTCTATTTATTGTAGTTATCATAGGTTGCCTGTGCCTTTTTTTTTCCTGAATTCCTGACAGGGAGAATTTAACCATGCATCATGTACATTCCTTTTACTGCATTTCTCACAGGGAGAATTTATCTTACAGTTGTACTTTACTTTTACTGTAGTCTACACTGGGGGAAACATCGGACAGCTGTACATGTATTTTATTGTATTCCTGACAGGTGTGACTTCTACAGTTTTGTATGCCTTTTATTGTATTGCTTGCAGTGGTTTTTTTTTTGCCTTGCATGCAATTTGCATTCAGCATAACTCTGTACATTTTAAGCTACATTTAAATTGTAACAGTGAACTGATACCTACTCAAGCTGAAGTTCATATGGTATCTTGGTAGAAAAATGAAAATGTGCCTAGAAAGTTCTGAAAAGTCATAAGGCAGTGTGCAAAAACAAAACACAGAAATCAGAGGCTGAAGGAAAATTTGAATGAATGTAACCGATACTGGCCTTCAATGCATACATAACAATTCATACACTGAAACTAAGCATCCATACCAATGTTGTGTGAACTCCTCCTTCCTGTAGTTATCTCATGAATATTAATTAATTTATTATCATAATATGGGGGGCCAGTTTAGAGACGGACAGGAAGTGGAGGAAAATAATGGTGGTGGCTTTGTTGGATTATTATAAAAGTGATCTGATTTGTGAGGTTATCCATTGTTGCTAGGGTTTCAGTCTTTTATTTTCCTACATGACTGATGTGAGTTCCTGAACAGTTTGATTTGTACAACTAAAGGGTGAAACAATCATGAAGCTGGAGGTAAGCACTTCTGAGCTTATTTTAATCTCTGAACTGCAACAGGGTGTGTGAACATGAAAAGTACTGTTTGTGTTGTTGGGGAGAAGGAACAGACAAGACTGAATCTTATAATAAAAAAAAAATCTGTTTTTCTAACCACAAGCTGTAAAATGTAGTGTAGTCATGTTCACAAATGTTTCATTTTATGTCACTGGAATAGAATCAGGATCACAAAGCTAGAATTAACTAAAATAGTTCTCTGTGAATAAGATCTGTTTTTGTCTGTGTGCTAAGACAGAAAATAAACACACAGAACTCTGCTATTGGTGTGTTAGAAGTCAGTTTCTGATTCAGTAGCCATGCTTGCTGGTATTTATGTATACATGCAACATAATTTTCTTATAGCTGCAATGTAAGAACTGAAAATGCAACAGAAACATATGACTACTGCCTTTTCTTTTTTTTTTCTTTTTTTTTTTATTACTCTGTGATCTGAAAAAAGCTGTAGTGTAGGTAGAGAGTTTACCAGTTTCTGGGTTGCTAATTTCTCCAGCATATCTATTTTTTTTTTACCTTTACGCTTTTGATTCTAGTTTAGCATAAAAGTATGCTACGTATTATATCACTAGGGTTAGGTGGTAAAAAAATCTTAGTCCAAAGTCCAAGTTTATATGTCTCTTGGAACTTACTTTCTTACAGTTCTAAGACCAGCAGTTACTGACTGTTTTCAGATGTACAGCAGACACCCATGTGAAAATTATGATTCTTATACAGAAGGGAGAGCTTGTGCCATTAGTTTGGGAAATTACAACAGTATGGATTATAGCTACTGCCTTTTTATTGTAAAGAAAAATAAAATTCTTATAAAGTAAGATGTGTTCTTCTGTGTTATTTATTAAAGTACTTACCTTGCTCAGGATTGCAGTGGTAGTTGAGCCTGGCAGACCATATCTCTCCGTCTTCAGCTCATTTTAAAACTCATCCTGTGGTATCCCAAAACAGCCACAGATAGGCTGAGTCATACTAGTACTGACTGTGTTTCAGGCCCTTGTGGCACTGACGGTGATTGTGGGGCAGCCTCACTAGGTACCTAGATCACCTTGTCAGACTTCAGTCATTGTATTTCTCCAAATGTTAGAGTTTCTAATACCCTGATAGGAATGGGTCCCATTCCTAAGAAGAGAATTATTAAAATTTATAAAATTAATATTGCTTCAGTCTTTGATGTTTATCAGGGTGCTCATCTCAGTACCCACCATTTACCCAGAATTGCCTTATATAGTTCATATGCAGTTATCTGCCTTGTGTAGTATTTAAGTGCAGTTGAAAGATTTTTTTAATTACATCTGCAGCTCCTACTTTCTGGGTGTCTTGATTCCTCACTGCTGTAGTTTATGCTTGCATATCCTGGTGTTTTATAACTTTTATAGATAATAAACTATAATCACTAAATTAAGCTATTAAGTAATTGACTGCTGGTATTGGATTATCTCATAATGAATATTACTTCTTCATTTTCGGTAATTCTTTGCGGTTCATGTTTCCAGAGTTTTCAGCTACCTGTATCTTGTAGCAATTCTACAGTCCCATAACTAATTCTACATTGTTGCTCCTTTCAGTATAGTAACCCTCATCTATGAATATATCACACCCAGCAACAAGTTGTGCAATTCTTTCTAGTTCCGTACTACAATCCCTACATTAGTTTGTATCTCCTACCTTTTCTATATACTTTATTTACCAACATGTACAAAGTTCACTATCTTGATCTGCTGTTATTAATCTTTCATCTTTTGATGTAAATTCACTTCCCATACTCTGAAAGCTAGCAGCTGTTTATGCTTCTAACCAGAGCCATCTGTCCAGCTGCAGACCTAAAAGAGAGTAAGGAATGTTTTGGTTTGGGAGATCTATCTACTGTGTTACTTATCAGAATACTTTGATAGCACTTGTGGTCAGTTAAGTTGCTGTATAAAGCCTTGCAGGTTATATCCGGGATACTTGTCTACAGAAGGAATAATTACATATTTTGCAGAATGGAGAACTGGGCCACATACATCAATATCTAGCTGCGAGCCTGTTTTAAATATTATTTAAATCTGGTAACAAAAAGTGATAGTAATTAGCTGTTAACAGATCACTAAATCTGACCTGTGATTCTGGAAGCTAGGTTAGACAAGAAAAATATGAATTGTTTTCAGTTTTAACAATTTTTCTGGTCACTCTTTCTTAACTAATTTGTTGTATTGCTATCAATCTGCCTGGGACACTTTGGACACTGGGCTATCTATTGGTGTGATTTGTGCTTGGCCAATACTTTTGATTCAGGACAGCAGTCTGTAATATTATCACTGATGACAGAGTGCAACATAAATGGTTACATGGTAATATGGGTAAAAATCTGTTTAAATTATAGAAAGACTAGGGTGAGAATTGGTAATATTACCTCAGATGAGAAAGTGATAGTTCTGGAGTCCTCCGAGGATCAGTATTAGCCCTATACTATTTGATGTACTGTATTTATATGTTGTTTTCCTTTGGCAAATAATATCTGGCTAAGTAAATATGCTGATGACTGCAAATTGGATTCTATAATGAGAAACGTTAAGGATCAATGTGTGATTAAAGGGTATTTGAATATACTCTATTCCTGGGCAGCATCAAGTTCCACAGAGTTTAACATTAAAAAACACAAGATTTATGCATTTTGGAAATGGTAATCAATGTTACTCATGCACAATGAAAAATGTAGATTTGACAGAAGTAGATGTCAGCAGGGTTTTTTGGTATTAAAACTGGCAATAATTTTTGGAAATTCAGAGATGTTATTATGAGATTAAGGATATGCTTACAACTGTTGTTGTAGAGATAAAAAGGTCCTGCTTCCTATTTATAAATCAGTTCTTAGACCAGTTACTGAACATGGGGAGGCTATTTGTATGTATAACACCCAGTTAAGTAGTGTTGAGACAGTACAAAGATTTTACCAGGTAGATTAGAGGTTTGAGACTATTAGAATATAAAAATAGTTGGAGATATTGTCTCTTTGTACTGTGAATTACAGATTATTTAGGGGAGACTTCGTTATCATCTGCAAAAGCGTGTATAATGATGATATTTATAGTGCTAATTCCTAAAAGGGACCACTTATTGACAAGAAATGATTAAATAATTTGTTGGATATAAAAATTAGCAAAACTAATGTCTTGAAAAACTCATTTCACTGTAGGGGTGGGTGGTTGTGGAACTCGGTCCCATTAAGGATTAAAATACTAGATGCAGATACCTCTTTTAAACAATGTTTGGATAGTTGGGAGAGTATTTATTTATTTATATATTTATTGCATTTGTTAACCAGGAAAGTCCACTGGCCCTATAAAGAGCCCATTTTCACTGGAGGCCCGGGGAGAAAAGCTCCGCATTAATTATATACAAAAGTAAAAATAATAATACATATTTGACCATATATGTATGATGGCAAACTCTTTTTAAAGGCCTTTCAAAGCTTTGAGTTTGATATAATGGCATTGAACACTAAACAACTGAACATTGTTAACCGGGTAAGTGAAATGGCCCATTTTAAACCCTTTTCAACCACAATCTTGGTCACAAGGATAAGGGTAAAAGCCAGTCAAGCGCATTTCTGGCAGCTGAAAGGAAATCAGAATACCTAAAGAAAATCCATACAGGCCATTTCACACAGACAGTGACTTGAACTGTAGATGGGTTTACCATCTGTAGGTGTTATTCATAACAGCGTAAATAGCCATTACTTCCCATTTGTATCACTACCTCAGATCTACAATGACCCTGGGGGACTCCAGCACTGATCACTTGCTTAATATGCAGTGAAAATTCTGCAAAAAGACACACTTAAAGGAGGCAGCAGATTAAGTAAACAGGATGAGTGTGTGTTGCTTTTTTGTGTGTGAGAAGGAAGGTTCGCCTGCTGCTGTGTAGGTCACTTGTCATGGGTCACTCAGATTGTTTTATACAGAGTCACAAGATAGATGTAGTACATTGAGGTCTATATTACATAGGCGAAGTTCTGTAACTTTGACTACCATATGTACGAATACATATGTCCAAAATTACAGAACTTTGACTGTATAAAAAAAAAAAAAAAAAAGAAAAAAGGTTATATGGAGGGGGGCAAGCCCCCCTGCACCCCCACACCCCCCGCTCTTTAAATATACCAACTCCGAGGTCGCCCTACAGTGCAGTAAAGGGAAAATTTCCTTTACTGCACTGTAGCATGACCCCGGAGTTGGTATATTTAAAGAGCACGGGGTGTGGGGTGCAGGGGGGCTTGCCTCCCTGCTTACAACCCTCAGGTATGTTCTTTTTGTCTTTATTTTCTTTTTCCCAATTGAAGTATGACGACTTCGAACTTATGGTTTTGACCATATCACATTTGAAGCTGTCATACTTCGACTATGTAATATAGACCTTTACATTGTGTTATTTTGCTGGGAGTGGATAGACCATGATTGCAGCAAAATGATTTCTGTGGAAGGATAGGACTCCAAAGTTGGGGATGCAAAAGACTGATGTCCAGGTTGCTATTCTACAATGTAATAAAAATATGATGTTAGCATTACAGTTTAGGTAGGAAGTAGTAATTTACTGCATTTTTAGCTGGGTAGCCAAATAGAAGAGGTTAGTCTTAACAATACTGGGAACTGATATACATAGTTCTGATAAGGTAAAAAAAAATTAATTATTTTTTTTTTAAATGTGACAATGAATCAAATTTCCTGAAGAGACTTGTTGTGTTAGCGGGCAGTCCTGATGTGAGGCCGAATGAGTGAGGCCCAGCAGCCTGTAGTACTGATGGGTCTCAGACACCATGAGTCTATTCAGTATATGATTACATGGGGTCCTTGACACATTTTAATTTGATACATTTTTTTATGGAGCTAAAGATCAGAGATTATGCACGGCAGAATTACACATGAAGGACCCTGCACACTTGAAAGAAAGATTTTGTTTTGTTTGGTTTGGTATTCACGATTACAGGAACTTGGTTTTGCAGCTCTTTTTTGTTTACACCCTGTCTGCTGTCATGTCTCTGCAATGTTTCATATCAATAAGAAGCACATTTTTGCAGACTCCTTGTAATAAACAGTCATTGTGGCCGCTAACCCACTCCTGAAATTTCTGTCTCTTTCTTACTTTCTAGTTAGGAAAAATGGATGAATTAATTAATTCAAGCTGGCAAATCAGCACATAGTGCAGCCATCACGTCCTTTTACATTTGTGTTGAAACACAGCCAGCTCCATTTGCACAGAGGGATAACGTCCCCTGTCACCCAGGTGACTCTGGTTCAATTAATGCTGGAGGTGGAATGGGGAAGCAGAGGAATGAAGAGGCTAATGTCTGGGGGTGTGTGTGTGCTGAGGAGGCAGGATGTTTCCCAGTTTTGCCAGTAGTGAGACTGGAGACCATCAGTGATTGGCTGTTGGGTAGCTGTGTGGATTGCACACGGATGAGGAAGGGTTACCACAGAAGTGGGCAATCCCCTCGCAGCATCCCATTGCATGCCTTCACACTGTCCATGGAAGTCAGCACATCTGATAGAGGGGAAGGCCACTCTTCTGAACCTGAAGGCTACTAAGGGTCCCCTAGTACGAATAATTGTAGGATGGTTTTAGGATGGCTGTAGGACTCTTGTATAGCCCTGGATTGCCTCGTTCTTTCCTCAGTACACATATGGGCAAAACGGGTTAAGGTAGAGCAACCGTTGGGCACGTCCAGGGAGACACACACGTCTGAAGTGTTTTTACCCATTTTATCTGTATAGTGAGATAAAGACTAAGCTTTTATCTGTATAGTGAGATAAAGACTAAGCGCACACATTGTCTGTGTTTCCAGGTGCCAGAAGACCTTGAAGATGTTGCTGTGAAGTTTTCAAGTGAGGAGTGGAAGATACTGAGTAAAGAAGAGAAAGATTTGTACAGAGAAGTGATGGTGCTAAACTTTGAGAATATGATTTCTGTAGGTAAGCGTCTGCCAGAGGTGCTGCCCTTATTTTGGGGGCATGTTTAATATTACAAAATGTATTTTATTTAACATTTGTTTACTGGAAAAGTTCAACTTGAAACAAATCCAATTTTCAGTGGAGGCCCGGGGAGAAATGCTCCAAACGCATGTCTTAGTAAAAGTGTCATTACAATGACAACTAATTAAAATGATTTGGGGATTTTGCTGTAATATTTTTGTCATTTTCTGAAAAACTAATGTGCTGTGAAGTTTATTGATTTTGAATCTGTTTGTCTATCTGTAGTTAACCAGATTTGACCCACTGGTCTCACTTGTTCTTTTCAGGGTTACCTTGGAGCTTTAGTAAGGTTAATTGACATGTTCAGCCCACAAATTTTGCAAATGTTGCATCTGAGAATCAAACTGTGATCCATATGACCTCAGTCCATGGTGCAGGAGGTGAAGTCCTGACTTTGCCTCAAAAGACCCATGTGTCATCTGCATTCATCTGCAAACCAGAGCCATCTGTGCAGCAGGCTATTGCTCACTATCTGGCTCTCTAAGCTCACTGTGAGCCCCCCCACCTTTAGTTCATCCCAAGCCTGGGTCACTTTCTCTCACCCAAAGATCATTCCCAGATTTGATTAATGACCAGCACATACAAAGACCCTCCTCATATAATCCCAAACCCATCACTAAACCTGGGCTGTGCAGAAGTCTGTAATGGATGCCCACCCTCTATCACCCTATATTTATCCAGAGTCTTGATATGTTAATAGTATAGATGAATGCCCAGCATACCTCTCAACTGTCCAGATTTTTGCCTCATATTTTTGTTCTGTTCCTCATAAAATTTGTGATTTCTGGATGTTTGTGGCAAATCATTGATGACTGAATTCACTAAACAATTATGGCCATTTGAGTTTCAGACTTCATATCCTTCAGAAAATGCGTGATAACATAAGACCTTTTTATTCTGGCAACTTCCTAAGTTTCTAAGAGCAATATTTAAAATTTGTCCCCCCCCCCCCCATTATTTTGGCTTTGCCTGGATTTTTTGTGCTAAGAGGTTGAGGGCTATGCAATAGAATAATAAGACTAGTGGTGAGGAAGACTAGTGGTGAGGAAGATCTGTTTTCACTACTTACTTCCTTTGCAAGCATGCAGTTCTCGTTTTTCCACCTTTGTGCTTCCACAGCTGAGGCATGTTTTCATCTTCAGTCTTTCTCCTTTTTTTACAAAAATATTTCTTAAATCATTCAGGTTCAATTTAGATGTCTTCCCTTTAGCCTGTCCCTTGCCTCTTTTTTAATACATTCTTTGTTGGAAAATTTGCCATTTTTTGTTGACAGAATGTTTTGTGATTGAGCAAAGTTATCATTCCCTGTAATCTGGTTGAAACATAAAGTAGTATCACTTGGTTAGTATGCATTGGCCCTGCATTATAGACATTAATCACTTTCTTTTCATTCATTCTGAACTTCTCTTTTTCTGTTTTTCTACACGTTTTGCATCCTCAGATTGTTGTATACTTGTATCCTGAATTCCCAATGGTTAATCTGTACTACCATATTTAGCAGGGACTGAGGGATCGTTGCTAGCAGAGTGCACTTCTTTTCTCATCTACTTCTTCTTCTGTTGGCTGCTGCTGTTAGGGGTCGCCACAGCGGATCATCTGTTTCCATTTCTTCCTGTCCTCTGCATCTTGCTCTGTCACACCAACCACCTGCATGTCCTCTCTCACCACATCCATAAACCTTATCTTAGGCCTTCCTCTTTTCCTTTTACCTGGCAGCTCCATCCTTAGCATCCTTTTCCCAATATACCCCAGCATCCCTCCTCAGCACATGTCCAAACCAATGCAATCTCACACCTCTGCTTTGTCTTCAAACAGTCCAACCTGAGCTGACCTTCTAATATACTTATTTATAATCCTGTCCATCCTCATCACACCCAATGCAAATCTTAGCATCTTTAACTCTGCCACCTCCAGCTCTGACTCCTGTCTTTTTGTCAGTGCCACTGTCTCCAATCTATTTAACATAGCTGGTCTCACTACCATCTTGTAGACCTTCCATCTCACTGCCATCTTGTAGACCTTCCATTTCACTCTTACTGGATTCCATTTATCACAAATCACTCCTGACACTCTTCTCCACCCATTCCACCCTGCCTGCACTCTCTTATTCACCTCTCTTCCCACTCACCATTACTCTGAACTGTTGATCCCAAGAATTTAAACTCATCCACCTTTGCCACCTCTACTCCCTGCATCCTCACCATTCCTCTGTCCTCCCTGTCATTCTCACACATATTCTGTCTTAGTCCAGCTGACCTTCATTCCTCTCCTCTCTAGAGCATACCTCCACTTCTCCAGGGTCTCCTCTACCTGTTCCCTACTTTCGCTACAGATCATAATGTCATCCACAAGCATCACAGTCCATGGGGACTCCTGTCTGATCTTGTCTCTGTCAACCTGCCACCATTGCAAATACGAAAGGGCTCAGAGCTGATCCTTGATCTAATCCCTCCTCCACCTTGAATGCATCTGTCAGTCCTATTGCAGACCTCACCACTGTCACTCTGCCCTCGTACATATCCTGTACCACTCTTACATACTTTTCTGACATTCTTGACTTCCTCATACAACAGAAATCTTGATAAGTGATGGGAAATAGGAAATTCACCCCAGGGATCACTCCAGTGGCTCTACTCAACAGAGGCACTGGGAACTAAGGTCAGGTGTCACGATGTCAGGGTAATCTTATGGGTTAGGCTTTTAAAGACCCCAGGGCCATTAGCCTAGTACACACCTACGAACCTATGAAACCACAGGAAATTGTCAGTCCATGGTTGTCAGAATCTTTGGAAGAGAGGTAAAGGATGGTAGAGTGGGTACCATCAGAATAGAGTACCTATAGCTGTGAGTAGGGATGGATAAAATCACAGTTTCAAGGGAGGGTGACAGTTACACAGGAGTGCTGGTATGGGAAAAAATGCAACTGAGATACCTCACAGTGGGATAAAACGGCACAGCTGCAGTGCATGATGAGTAAACAAGTGCAACACCCTGCAAACACAGGGTTTAAATACCAGAAAAGATGGAAGAATATCTAGAAGCTCGAATTACTACCCAGTCCTGCTAGTCCCCGCTCTTTCAACCAATCACTCATGCTAGAGAAGGTCAGGCAGCCCTGTTACTCTCACTAACAGTGAAGACAAGACACTACCAGCAGAAGATGGCTGCCAGAAACACAGGAAATTCAACAAGCAAAACAACCAGACCTGGATAACAGCAGGGCTCTATCCAGACTATGCTACCTGACTAGAGCACAGAAACCTCACAAAAAATGCACAGAAAAGCACAGATAGAGCACTCACAAACAGAAAATACAACTCTGTATGAAAAAGCAGTTTACAGTTAATTCAATAATAATGTGATTACAGTAATGGAACACTAGCAATGAAAATACAGTTAATAAACAGTACAAAACAGTACAAAATGCAGTGGAGCAGTAACAAAACGTTTTAAAAAAGTTCAAAATGTAGTACATAGGTTCATAGGTTAGTACTAGGCTAACTGCTCTTGCGAGCCATTTTAAGCCTAGCCAGTTATCCCCTGTGAGATTCAAACCCTGTATCTTGTGTTTGTCAGGCAAACACCTTAACCACTAGGCCACCCTCTACATTAGCTGCATAGCATAGCTATAAGCGTTAAAAAGTGCAATTCAATGAAATAAATGTAAGAAATAACTTATTCTGCTATTGGAGCCTCAGGGATGTTCTGCTTTGTGACAGTGATGAATTACCACTCCTCAGCCTGGTAAAATGTTGGTATGTTGTGTTTTTTTATGCTAAGTATATTTACTTTTTTAAAACCACTTTCTTAGGTTCATAGGTGGTTACTAGTCTAATAGCACAAAAGCCTTTGCAATCCTAGCCATTAATACCCAGGACATGACAATATTATATCTTACTATCCCATCCCACATTTTATTATTATTTGTTTATTTGTTGACCAGGATAGTCCGACTGGATACATGTCCATTTTCAGCGGAGGCCCGGGTTGAAAATCTCCAAACTTACAGATAAAGACAAATCAAGTTACAGTATATTTACAAACATTTACAAAAAAAAATCCACAAGGTCACCAAACCGTAACTAAGAAATAAGCCAAGGTAACCTGGGAAGGTGAAGCAATAAAGCTGTTGGATAGCATACTTAATAACACCAGAGTTTATTTAAAGAAAACACCATAAAAAGCTACATTAACGTCAGCACTTCATTTTCATTTCAATACTTCCTCAGATGTGAGCTGGTAAACACAATGTCCGTCTTTATACTACTGTTCCATATCACAATACAGAACAAATGATTTGTTACTTAATTCTTTTAAGAAACAGAAAATCACATGTTGTTATGCCATTTAAAAGAGCACACATCTCACTATTATATACTAAAAGCATGATCCAGATATTGGTGTGATTAAAAATACCATCAAGATAAAGAAAACTAAAAACTATGTTATAAAAGGCATATGAAAAGATCTTAAATCCAATGTAAAATAGCAAATACTCTAAAAACCTTTTAATACTGTTTTCACTATACTGCTATCCTCTAGCTCCACCTTGTGGTCAAAACAAACGATTGATAAAATGTATAATAAAAAAACGAAATAAACATCCCCTAAGCCATCTTTATTCATATCTTAAAAAATATATATATAAAAATTACATGAGATGCATGAGAAATGCCTAAAATGTATAAAATACATAAGAAATGTTCTAGAATTCATACCTTAAAACTGCAGTATGTTAAAAAATTAATGAAATTAAAATATTTCATTAAAAAATTTCTTTATCTTGATGGTATTTTTAATCTGTAAATAAACTTGGTGTTAAGTATGCTGTCCAAGAGCTTTATTGCTTCGCCTTCCCAGGTTACCTTGGCTTATTTATATGTACAAACATATTGTATTAACATACAAGTTACAGTCTCACATTTCAAGCCTATGAAGAATACAGTTTATATTCTGAAATATATACAAATATTTTACAGTTTCTGTTTTCAAACCTATAGGAGCAGCTATGTACAGATAATCTGCAAAGATGTTAACAGTTTCTCTTTTCAACCCTTTTAGTGTAAGAGGTAGGTTGCTGTGAATAAAAACTTGCAGGGATATGGAAGTAGATGAGGCTTTAGTCAGGGTTAGAGCAAGGACACATCTAGTGGAATTACCAGGGTAGTGGGTCGTAGGTTGTTGGAGCCCCGAGTCATTTTACAGACTTCCTCATCAATAAGGGACATGGGAAGTACCCTGGGAATTCATTTATGGTTCCCCATCCATTTATCCAAATTCTTTTTGAAGTTAGTAAGGGGTGAGCTTTATTTTACGAAAATGTAAAGTTTGTTTCATAGATGAGGTAGCCTTTGGGATATGAATCTGTCTCCAGCAAGTTCTGTTAGTCACAAATGAGTTTCAGGTCCATGGAATGTGTAACCCTCGTATAGTTGTTCTTGTGAATATGTAACATTTTCATCAGTGCTGGATCAGAGAATGCCTTGTAGGTCAGGCATAAGTCACGTCTCAATAAACGATATGAGACAGAGTAAAGGTGTAGGGCCTTTAGTGAGTCTGCATAAGACAAGTATCTTACACTTTGTATTATTTTAGTGAGAAACCTCTGGGGACGCTCCAGTTGGTGTAAGTGCCTGGTTAGGTATATGCAGAAGGGAGCATTGTACTCGATTATGGGCCTGATGAAGGTTGAGTACAATGGCACTATGACTTCCTTTAATCTTGATCCCATGAATTTAGTTATACTTTGAGCTGTACAGAAGGATTTCTTCACTGTCATAGCTACCTGGTGGTCAATGTTTAGGTTACAATCTAGCTGTGTTCCTAGGTCTCTCACCACTGGGTCTACTTTTAGGGGTGTGCTATCAATATTACAATATGCAGGGATATCTGATTTACCAAAGGGTATGATTACACATTTTTTAGCATTTAGTCTTAGACCATGGTTTTGGCACCAGTCATTTTTTGGCCTGTTTGTAGCAACATCATTTGGGGATTCAATGATTGCTCCTAGCTTACAGTCATTGGCGAACTTGTTGAACCAGAGGCCCTGACATTGGCCTTCACCTCAAAGAAGTATATACCAAACAGGCGAGGTCCTCACACTGAGCCCTGTGGGATACTGCTAGTAACAGTTTTTTTATCCAAAGTGGCTTCACCTATGTATACATGTGTCCTGTCAGGGAGCCAGTTGGCTGAATGTCTAACAATTATGGGGCTTATGCCTAATTCAGTAAGTTTATCTATGATCCCTGAGTGGGGTATTGTTTTGAAAGTTTTGGCCAGGTCTAAGTTAGTAGTGTGTACCGTCTTACCCTCATCCATGGCCCTGATGACTTTCTCGAAGAAATCCACCAGATTGAGCAGGCAAGACCTTCTTTGACATAACCAAGTTGGGTCTGGTCCAGTGTTTGTAGAGTTCGTATGTCGTTATTGATGAGGTCCATGATAATTCTCTCCATGGCCTTACAGGTAAGACTGGTCAAGCTTAGTGTCTGTAGTTTCTTTGGTCTGATATGGGCCCCCTTTGTGCAGAGGAATGAGTATTGCAGTTGTCCATTCCTCTGGGACAAAGTCTGTCCAGGGGCTGTGGTTAAACGGTGTTTGTAACTGCCCTGATAAATTCTGTTTCAAGCTATAAAAGCATTCTGGAATGTTGTTGGAACTCATGGAGGCTGTGTTTTTAGCTTGAATAAGTGCACTAAGGACCTGTTCCCTTGTAATGAGTGTTAGGGGGATGGTTGCAGGTATTTCTTTGAGTGTGGTAAGAGGTGATGGGGGAGAAGTTTCAACTGAACTTGTTGGCCCACAGGGTTTGCTATAGTTTAATGCTAGGTATAAGTGTTAATGTTCATGATTTACTCGGCACATTGCGCAGTGTTTCCCCTGAGGTTATGAACATAATTAAAAGAAGCCTTAATGGTTATCTTTTACCTGGGAGACTGCCTTTACCTTATAGCTTGCTTTGGCAGATTTGGTCAGATCTCTAATTTGCTTATTTAGACTGGTGAGTGTCTTTTTGCTCTCTTTTGTCTGTTCCTTCTTGGCGATGGAGATGACTTTATTCCTTTTGTTGAATAGCCTGTTTATGTTAGGGGTCCACCAGGGTATTTTATTTTTGCTAATAATCATAGGATTGACTCGGATAAGTACTGCCTCCTCTATGCAGCTGTGAATGTGGTTGTACAGTGCTTTTGTGTAAAACTCAGAATAAGCCTCAGTGTCATCTGGGTTCGGAGGGGCTTGGAAGTTTAATAATCTGTAACTTAGTTTGAGGTAATTGGCCTTAGCAAAGTTCTTAACAGGTCTGAAGTTTGATGGGGGTTCCAGGTTCATACTAGGCTATCTGCCCTAGGGCATTTATAAGCCTAGCCAGTGTGTGTTTGGCTTTCGCCACACATTTTAAATGAATTTTGCTGTGCCCTTTTTCGAGGTTAGTATACTGTGCCTCTGTCTAACAGTGATACCCGGGGTAAACTTATGATCTCCCATCCACTCACCAAGATTCCTCTTGAAGAGAGTCAATGAGAGACTCTGCCTAACCTGGACTGGGATTTTATTCCAGAGTGAAGGGAGCCTCTGGGTTATGAATCTGTCCCTCCAGCATGTCCTATTTATTTCAGTGCTGAGGTTCAAGTCTCTCGAGCACGTAGCTTGATGGGATTTGGATTTTTTGAGGTGCAGCATGTCCATTAATTCCGGGTTGGACATGGCTTTATACGTCAGGCACAGATCGCCTCTGAGCAGGCGGTATGCCACTGAGTAGAGCTGGAGTTTCTTTAACCGGGCAGCATAAGGCATCTGTTTCAGCCCTTTGATCCTCTTGGTGAGGTACTTTTGGGGTCTTTCCAGTTGCTGCAGGTGTCTGGTAAGGTACATCCCAAAAGGGGCATTGTACTCAATTATGGGCCTGATGAGGGATGAGTAAAGAGGCACGATGACCTCCCCTGATCTAGATGTGAATTCCTTCATGATTAGGTGGGCTATATAAAATGTTTTTCTAACCACTTTGGCCACGTGGTTTTCAAATGAGAGATTGCTATCAACTTGGGTCCCCAGGTCCCTAATTACTTCTTCCGTACTTAATGAATTACCACCTATGTGGTAATTTGTGGGCACTTTGTTTTTGCCAAAGGGGATGACTATACACTTTTTGGCGTTTAGCTTGAGGCCATGGCTCTGGCACCAGTTGTCTGTTTCTATGAGGCCCTTTTGTAAGATGCTTGTTTCGGCTGGAGAGTCGATTATGGCGCCTAGTTTGCAGTCATCTCCGAACTTGGTCAGCCACAGTCCTTCCGTGTTGGCCTGTACCTCTGAGAAATATATACCGAACAAGAGAGGTCCCAAGACTGAGCCTTGTGGGAAGCCACTTGTAACTGGTTTGGAGTCTGACATGGCTCCAGCAATTCTAACCATGTCCTTGAGCCAGTTTGCAACGCATCTAGTGACATAGGGGGTTATATTTAAGCTGGTGAGCTTATCTATAATGCCCGATTGGGGTATTGTATCGAAGGCTTTTGCGAGGTCCAGGTAGGCTGTGTGGACCACCTTCCCCTCATCAATGACCTTGGTGACTGTTTCAAAGAAATCGACCAGGTTTAAGAGGCAGGATCTGCCCTTAACAAAGCCGAACTGGGTAGGATCCAGTGTCTGTAGGTCCCCAATATCTTTATTTATGAGGTCCATGATGATCCTTTCTATAGCTTTGCAGACCAAGCTAGTCAGGCTTATGGGGCGATAGTTTCCAGGATCCGTTGAGGCACCACTTTCGTGGAGAGGCACCACTGTTGCTGTACGCCACTCTTTGGGTACATATCCTGTAGTAAGGCTGGGATTGAACTGTAGTTTTATGTTTGGGTTTAGCTCTTCTTGGAGTTCATGTAGCATGCAGCCCGGGACACTGTCTGGTCCCATTGATGCTGTGTTTTTTGCTTTGGAGAGGGCGGCTCTTACCTGAGCATCTTAGATGTCAGGGGGGCAGCACTCTGCTGGGATAGATATTTGCCCTTTTGGTGGGGGGGGGGGAGAAGTTTGCGCTGAACCTGTCAGCTAGGGTGTTGGGAATGTCTGTGGGTTTGGTGTATTTTTTTGTCATTTTGGACTAATTCTGGGCATATCTGGGAATTCCCACCCAGGTTCCTAACATAACTAAAGAAAGCCTTGTGATTATCCTTAGTGTCCTGTGCAATTTTTCTCTCGAAGCTGGCCTTAGACGATTTTATGAGTGCCCGTAGTTTTTTGCTAATACTGATCAGAGATGTCTTCCCTTTGTGGGATTTTGCTCCATCATGTAGTAGCTTCTTCCTTCTATTGTATAGTTTGTTTATGGCTGGGGTCCACCAGACAGGACGCCTGCCTTTGGAGGATTGGGTCTTGGTTTTATTTAGGATTTCATGATCCATGCATTCCTGAAGGTGTTCATAGAATGCGTTTATAAAGGATTCTGCGGTCTGGGCCGTATTTTCCACAGGCCGGGAGCTTTGAAGGATTCCACCGCAGTTTTGAGGAGTGTGAAACTTACTTTAGAGAAGTTTTTCACTGTGGTTTTCTGGGCAGGGGGTGGGGTTGGGATGTGATTATCCAGTGAGATTAGTTTATGGTCTGATCTTACCAGTGAGGGATACACTTCTGGTCTGGAGCATAGAGCCCCCATGTTGGTGATGATCAGGTCCAGTATGTTTTCCCCACTTGTGGGAGTGGTAACAAGTTGTTCCATAGCATTTGAGTTTATAAATTCTAGGAACCTTTGGGCTAGGGTGTTGGAGCTAGAGTAATGCTCCCAGTCTATGTTTGGGTAGTTGAAGTCGCCCAATATAATGGTGTTTGGAGAGACCTTCATATTTTCCAGTGTTCTCAGGAAGGCCGAGTGGAATTCCTGGGTTTGGGAGGGTGGTCTGTAGCAGGCTATAAACTGGAAGGCAGTTTTACCCACTGTTAGTTGCACATGGATAGTCTCTGATGCTTTGTGCTGTGCCACCAACCTGGAGGTGTGGGTATCTTTGACGAATATTGATACTCCCCTCCTTTTGTGGTTCGGTCCAAGTTTTGGGGCGAAAAGCATGGTATGAGGTATAACCTGGTAGTGCTGCGGTGCTCTCGGGAGCCTTGAACCAGGTTTCTGTTACTGCACAGATATCGATGTTCTCCATGCTAAGGAGAGTTTCGAGTGCATGCATCTTGAGGTTTAGACTTCTGGCGTTGAGTAGCATTACTCTTAGTTTCTTATCCCTTGTGATACCTATGGAGGTGGGTTTGTCTTTTGAGCCTTGCCTAAAAAAGGCACTATGGGGATGGCAAGAGCCTTTGCCAATATCAGAAAGCCCAGGGGTGACAGGTGCAAGCCGTCCCTAGCGAAGCATCGTGGCTTGTCGAGCATGTCATCCCAGGCTGACAGGTATTGGATCCCCTATGAATGACACCAATACTTAAGCCAATTGTTGAAATTGATCATCTTGTCTTCATATTGTGGCATCATTCTTGGTGAGGGTAAGATGCTACTCAAGGTCAGGGTCATACTGGCCTGGGCTACATGCTCAGAGAGCTCCTCTATGTCTCTTTTTATGTAGTCCAGGGAGGTACGTCTCGGGTCATTCACACCAGCATGGACAATGACTGAGTCATATTTGTACTTGCCTTGGAGTGACGCGAGTGCTTGTGTTATGTGGCAGATTCTAGCGCCCGACAGGCAGCTCACCATGACCTTCTCCTTGTTCAGCTTGGTGAGCGGGACGTCAGTGTGCCTGACGATAGAGTCACCTATTACATGTGTATCAGGTGTGTTGTTTAGCCTTAAGGGCTGTGACTGTTCGGCACACTGGCTTTGTGAGCTATGTGTTGCATGTGTTTTGCTTTGGGGTAGCGGTTGCTTGGGTGTTTGCTTTGGAGGTCTCCGCTGCTTAGGCAGATTTTTATTTAGAGCCTCCGAGTATGTTTTTGTGTGTTTATGTGTTTGGTTTGCTGTCGTGGTAGGTCTATGTGAGACTGGAATTGTAGTGAGTGTGGTTTCCTTCTCCTCCTGACTGGTTACGCCAGTACTGAGTTGAGAGAGCTTAGCCTCCAGTTTGGCTATATGGTTGCATCTCTCACATGTGTTGGAATTTGTTGGGAGGAGGAGAGGGTTGTCTGTGTACATGAGGCAGTTGTAACATTGCCTCAAGATTCCCAGATTCTCCAGCTGGACCGGAGAGGAGATTGACAATTGACCTTTGGACATGCTAGAATAATATTGGGAATTCCTTTATAATTGAAAAAAAAGGCCAATGGGGAACAAGGTACTCAAGGGGAGTTTGTGAGGGTGTAGTGCTTTTAATTTTTTAGTGCGGACTTATATAATTGCTTTAGTGAGCAAGTGCCAGGCTTTAGAGTAGGAATAGGGTGTTTATTATGAGAACTAGATCAGTTCTAAGGGAAAAAGTGAAGAGCAGACTTTGTGGAGCCGAGAATGGTTTAAACCCAATTAAGCGGAGCTGCGCTATGCGCAAAATCGCGCAAAGCCACGCCAAAGCGGGTTTTATACAGGGGGACTTGAAAGAGCTAGAAAACGGCCAATAGACTTCCAGATACTTGTGCTGGGAACACTCCTCCAGGGATAGATAGGCTGCTCTAAGCTCCCCACTGCCACTGGTGAACAAAGAAGCCTCACTTTATCCAGGAAAGGAAATGGGCAACACAGGAACTTTCCAAAAGTGCAGAATACAGCAAAGCCTGTATTTGGACTACTCTATGTCAGGAAAAATGGGAAACAAGGATAATTTTTTAGTTTTTTTTCTTTTTTTTGCAACAAACAGCAGGAAAATGCAATACATATGTAACACAGGCTAGTGCACTTAAGTGTGTAGCCTCAACAGGTAAATGCAACAAACAGGACAAACTTTAAAAGTGCAGGTGCAAAAACAACTTTAAACAGTTTAAAACAGTTCAAGAAGCAGAAATACTTGCAGTTTAGCTAGATCGGACAGTCGCCCAGGTAGTAGCAGGAAAAAAAAAACACTTTTATCAGGTTAGCAGTCGCTCTTGTAGCCTCTCGGTTAGTTCTAATACTAAAGGAGATCATTTTGTGGTCAGATCTTACCAGGGCGGAGGTAATGCACAGGAGGCAGCAGCATCCCCCCATGTTCGTGAGTACTAGGTCTAGGATATTTGTACCTCTAGTTGGGGAGCTAACTATTTGCTCCATTGTGTTTGCATTGACGAAGTCCAAAAACATCTGACCAAGTGAATTATGGGTTGTATACGTCCCCCAGTTTATGGCGTGGTAGTTTGTTACCCATAAGTATGGTTTTGTGCTGAATGTTAAGAGATTACAGTAGGTTTAGGTAGGAGGTGTGGTTTTCCAGACTCATGTTAGGGGATCTGTTGATAGCAAGGATATTATATGGGGTCACACCTATGGTTAGTTGGGCATGGAGCAGCTAATTGAGTCATGTTGTTGGACCAGTCTAGCAGTGTACTTGTTCTTTGTGAACACTGATACACCGGCCTCCCTTTGATTTATCCTGAGGTGAAGGGGACTGAAATGTAAGAAAGGCATTGTAGCCTTTGATAACAGTGGTGTTTCCATGGCCCTGAACCATGTTTTTGTGACTGCACATATGTCTGCATTCTCCAGGGTGAAGAGTTCTTCCAGGGAATACATTTTTTTTAATTAAACTCGTAGCATTGTGCAGCAGTACCTTTAATTAGTAAGTTTGCTATGTTGGAGGGTTTAGCAACTTGGCACGACCTAAAAAGGGCACTATGGTGATGGATACAGTTTTTGCCAGAATCCAGAAGCTAGGTGGTGACAAGTGCAGACTATCTCTGGCAAAACATTGTAGCTTGTCAGTCATGTCTCTCCAGGATTACAGATATTGGATCCCCTTGTTGTGACACCAGAAACTAAAACAACTGTTGAGGTCAATCATTTTTTGCTGGTACTGTGATGTCGTCATTCGTAAAGGTAGGATGCTACTCGAGGCTAGATTCATACTCACCTGGCATACATAAACAGAGAGCTCCATCACATATCTCTTCATATAGTCTATTGTGGTACGTCTTGGGTCGTTTACACCCACATGGACTATGACTGTCTTATACAGATACTTGTGTTGTAAAGACCTAAGTGCGTCTGTGTTCTGGCAGATCTTGGCTCCAGACAGACAGATCACTGTGATCTTCTCCTTGTTTAGCCTAGTGAGGGGGGCATCAGTATGTCTTACAATGGGATCCCCAATAACTAGAATCTTTGGCTGGTATGGAATACTTGCAAAGTGAAGGCTTTAGTGCAGAAAGTCTAACACAGGTGACATCACAGCATGATGAAACAAGTTCCCAAAGTAAGGAGAAACAGGAGGAGCAGGAGACATCTGAAGAAGAAATGTGGACATGGGAAAGAAAGAGATTTAATATGGTGCAATATTTATGCAAAGGAGAAAGCAAAACTAACCAATATAAAAAGAGCAGCACCAAAGATATTTGAAGAGAAATACAGGCAAAGGCATTTGGACATGAAAAACTTTTACAATACAAAAAATAAAAAAACAAAGAGGAAAAGTAGAAGAGACGATTAGTAATTGAGAAGTTAAAGAAATAGAAACTGAGGTAATGGTTTACCTGCAAAGTGAAGGATTTAGTGTAGAAAATCTAACTGAGAAAACACTACAGCAGGATAGAGCAGTGGATCCCTGAATTAAGGAGAAACCAGTGGAGCGGGAAACATCTGATCAGTTGCCAGAAGATAGCGTGAAGCCTTTTAGGAAACCAGTACAAACGTTCAGTTAGGGCTGTGCAGCAAGAGAAGGAACAGGAAACTCTAACTCTGATGCAGTCAGTGTTGTGGAGCGTTAGGCCAGTGAGTTCCATTATGAAAGAGCAATGGATGACACAGGATGAATCTGAAGAGAATGTGGCACAGAAAGATGCCCAGGAACTTTCTACAGCATACCTGTAGGAAATGGAGAACAAAAAATGTGCACTCAGTTTAAAGAAAATTATCTAAGAGAAGAGTTGCTTGATTTTAATGGAACTTGACATTATATTAAGATAAATGAAAGCAATAGATTACATAAAGTCAATAAAACCCAAAAAGAAATCTGATAAAACAAACAAAAACAGTAATTAAGTCTATCCCTATTGACTTGCGATATAGCAGAAGTTAATAGGATATATTACTGTACAGCTAAATTAATAACAGATAAGGTCCTACCATAAAAACACAGGGTAGTAAGGGAAACGAAGGGGATAAATTGAATACAATCGTGGAAATATCGAACAGAGAAAGCTATAAAGCAACTACGACAAGAAGTGCCACTGTTAGAGTATAGAAGAGGAAACGGATCATGAACAAATGTGAATAAAACTTAGTAAGGAATACTTTAGAAGACTTAAATTTAATACTGAAAACAGTGTTAACATCTACAAACAAAGTCCAAGCTATAAAACAGTTTGCTCTTCCTGTTCTAACTTACAGTTTTGGAGTGATTGACTGGCCCCAAAAGATGTTGGATAGGTTGGACAGGTAAACACGAAGGATGCGTCATGCTCAACAAATAATTTATAAAAATCAGTGCATACCAAAATTATATATATTCCCGTTCTGAAGGATGTATGGGCTTCCTCAAAATTTATTACATGTATAGATCTGTAGGCGTGGGACTGCATACATCTGCTGACCTCGCAAGACCTAAAGGTAGTGAAAAATTTGAAACATGAGGATAAGTCTAAGATGATTTCTCTGCTTTGTTTAGCAGAAGCATATCGGTGTCAAGCAGGAATATCGGTGTAATGCAGGAATTTAAATCAAACCCGAAGTAGATAAAAAAACTGAATGTGCCAAAAAACAAAAGAAAGACTAGAATATAAGGTGATGGATCAGATGAGAAGGCAAGAAATGTGGAAAATGCATAAATATGGTTGCCAAGTATGGAAAGGTCTTGGAACAACCTCATGTTGATCAGGACTGAATGCAGGAAAGGTTAAGGAGAGGTGAATTTAAAGCAGAAGACTTAAGATTAATATTGGCAGCCCAAGTCAGTGGACTACATACACATTGGTTTACAAAGTCCATTGAACTTGTGGAAGAAACAGAAGAATGTAGGTTTTATAAAACAGAATTGGAAACAGTTGCACAGGCCACGGTGGTACAGCGGTAGCGTTGTTGCCTCACAGCAAGAGGTTCTCCTGTTCGATTCTCAGCTGGTGTGCCTTCTGTGTGGAGTCTGCATGTCCTCCCCACGGTCGAGTGGCCTCCGAAAGACATGCGTGAATGGGCGTGCCTTCACTGAAGGTTGGGCTGGCAACTCGGCACCATAAACATCTACTGCCAGTCATTAGTGGACCGGAGTTCCGCTGTGGCGACCCCTAACCGGGAAAAGCCAAAAAGACAAACAATTGGAAACAGTTGCACATCTTGTTGCTGGTTGTGATATACTAATGCAGAAGGACTGTATACTGAAAGGCATAATAATGTGGCAAGACTGTTGCATTGGGGATTGTACAAACATTATAATATTGAAGTAGCTGTAAAACACTGGAAACATGAGCCTCAAAGTATCATAGAAAATGATGACGTTTATATCATATGAGATCATCCATTACCAGCAGTTCAAAATATAGATGCAAGAAAACCAGATGCAGTAGTCCATGAAAAGACACAAGTAGCATTGATCATTGAAATTGCTACACCCAGTGACTACAGTGTCTTGTGTACAGAGAGAAACAAAGTCATAAAATACCAGGATTTGCAGGTAGAAATGAGGGCAGTGTGGAAGAAGGATATCCAGACAGTTCCAGTAGTAGCAGGAGCAATGGGTCTTATGAATACATTTTGCAATCATACTTGGGTATGTTACGAATACATGTAACTCTGTATAAATTGCAGGAGGAGTCATTACTGGGCACATTGCAGGTGCTGCAAAGAGCACTTCTGGCTGACATCAAAGACTGAAACAATACTAATTTCATAAACTTTAACAAATGGGGTCCATTCCTGTTATGGTATCAGAAACCCAAAAGACTTGGAGACATTAAAATAATAGTATGTAAGAGCTCTGCCTCCATTGACATTGTATATCTGCATCTCTCACACACTGTGTTTACCTGTTCTAAAATTAAATGGTAGTGAGTGAACAAGAGGCAGTTACAACACTGCCTCAGGATGTCCATATCCACCAGACCAGAAAGTGAGATGACAGGGAAGGGCCTGTCCATTTTATCAGATCCTTAATAGAAGGGAAGGAGTAGGGGAGGATCACTTGAAGGTCTAAGTAAGAATGTTTATAGTAGTATATTATTAGATGACCTGCAGTGGTGCTGCCCACTCTGCAACCTGGCAACTCTGGAAGCAGCTATGAACAGTGGGAGACTATGGAGAGAGTTTCCTATAGTGTTTTTAAACTAGAGAGGTTTGCTTATAAATAAGGCATTGGTAACCATGTTTGCATGATGCACAAATGTGAGTCTTTTATACCAGCAGGATGAAAGACGTTTTGCACAATTAAGCCCTCAAGCTAGTCAGATAAACACTCAATAAGCCTTCCACCAGCAGTTTCCAAATTGGATGGGTTGAATCAGCCCTTTGCTCCTACCAGAGTGCAGAACAACCTCCCTAATAAGCCTTCCACCAGCAGTTGCCAAAGTGGATGGGTTGAATCAACCCTTTGCTCCCACCAGAGTGCAGAAAAACCCTCCTAACATAAAACAAACTGGTTTTGAGCTCAAGTGCAGCAACAAATGCTTTGCAACAAAAGGCAGAAATCCTTGGAAATAAGTTCAAAGCCTGAGAAGTATTCCCAAATACATTTAAATTATCACTTAGGCAAACATACATTAACAGAAAACACATTTTTAACATTTTTTTCCCTTCACATACATGATTCATCCAGTAAGTTTTTTTATAACTTTCATCAGCCCAACATTACATAAATTGCTGAATTACTGCCTTCCCTTGAACCTTGCTCCTCCTCCAGAACATTATTCTGCATGTACCATTCCCACAAATTTCCATTTATTTCTGTGTAATTTGCTCCTTCCCATTTCTAAAGCTCCCTCATCCTGTTCTTTTATTTCTTTTTTAATATTCAGGGCTTCTTGACTTTTTTGAGTATATTAACTTTTATCAGTAAAGTTGCAACACATTAAGCACCATCAGTAAATGAAATATGTCTGAAGGATGTTAAGTCATTGAATCATTGCGTTTTATATTTTATGAAATGCAGAAGCAAAGTGCTGTAAGAAACCTATTTTCATCAGGATGTGTTAATCACTCAGCTATAAGATATGCCCAAATCACAAGCCCTAGTTATGTAGTATGTATTTTAATAAGCCAAAAGACAGGCAAGTAAAAGCTAAAATAAGAATAGAGATCCCAAAGCTGTAAGAGCATACTGATCTGAACTGTGATGCATCAGCCAGTTAGAATGTAGTTGAAGATGAGCATTCAGCATTCTGTATAGAGACAGACATTAATAGGTTCAAGGTTCTTCCTTTATAACAAGAATAGCCAGGAGCACACAAGAGTTAGAGGTTAGAGAACAACAGGGCTATAGCACTGTATTTTTCCAGACTACAAAAAACATGGGATGATATCCTTAACACTAAATCCTATGGGGAAAAAATGTCCAGGGCATCCAGTCCTGCATCTGTGTTAGGCTTGTTTTTATAAATCTCTAAGTGTTCTTGAGTTCATAGGGGCTGGGTGTATACAAGGCTAATAACTCCTGGGGCCTTTTTAAGGTTATCCACGCTTTCCAAATATATATGATAATTTGTGGTACCAAAGGTTATTTTAAAGAGTTTATGTAGACTTGGGTTTCGGCTTAGGTCTTCTAGCATTTGCATGCTTTCTCTATTAAAGATAAGTGCCAGATCATGGGTAAATTTCTGATTCCCCATTTTTAAGAAAAGACAAGGTGAGTTGATTAATGTCATACTGTATTTTCACCAAAAATGACTGTTATCAGTACAAGGCATTACATAAGGAATTACCCTTGCAGAGAATCACATTTTTAACAAAATAATCATGAAGATATCCCGTATGTCAGGAAACTTGCTTACATATTTATGAAATAGATTTATGTTGTCTTGTTTTATACACTTGCTAACCAGGGAAATCCATTGGTGAAACATGTCCACTTTCAGGAGTGACACAGGTGTTCTGTCTGATCAAGTAAGTTATTTGGAGTCATGCCAAAGGCAAATGGAGGTGGAAGGATTCAAATCCCGAACACCTGAGAGCATTAATCCCTTCTGTTGCCAGACAGTTTAAAAAGTTTTTACTGACTTAAGTAATGACTTGCAGAAAGTTTTCCATTCATTGTAAGAGATTTTACCTCTTGTAGTCCATTTCTTAACAACTTAAATCAATATTCGACCACTGAAGACATTGTAACACTATTGATTATTGGTGAGGACTGGGATGTCACCCTGTTTGATGTTCAGAACTCGAGTGCTTCATTGGTGGTTTGACATAAGTTTTTTAAGAAGCATTAGTGTCTTAAATTCATAGCCTTTTTAATACTGTAAAAGTCCTACAGTATAATATTAGGATAATCATTTTTGCATACATAATAAAATGTTGATGTAAGTAAGCCATATGAAACCTGTTAACTAGGGTGTTGTAAATTATTGTGACTGTGAATGGAACATAACCGGATTTTGGAAAATGAATGCTCGTATATGGAGTTTCACAGAATGCGCCCCAGTTAAGGTTTATAAATACCCTTTAACAGAACATTGTGTCCCAATGTTTTGGAATCTGTAAAGGATGCCTGCTTGAATTCCTGATGTTATTATTGTGTATGTATAACAATTTTGACTGGGGATTAGATGAGGTTCTTTCAAAAGTGAATGAGGTTTCTAGACATATATTGAAAATCCTAAGTACTTCTTCATAAATATTGAATACATTGGCTAGAGACACTTTTTTGTATCTTCTGAAATGTGGCTTATTTACAGTGATTGGTGAAAACAGTAGAAGGATATCTACTTTTGAAATCCTACAAGCAGTTTGCAGTTAGAGAAGGCATTGTTTTATGTATCAAAAGTACATGTATATAAGTAGCTGAATATGCTGTACACTAAATGTACAATTGATGCCAGTGGAGTACCATTAGCATGTTAATATATGGCCATTTTTGGTAAGTATTAATCATCTTCTCAATGCCAACCATGTAGATGTGGCCATTTCCTTAGAATTTATTTCTACTTACTATGAAACATGTTATTTAGTCCTAAGAGACCAGCATTTGTCCTCCTTAGATTGACAGGATATGAGTCAACTTCAAAATCAAGTTCTGGGCATTTTGCGCTTGACGTATAACCTCAAAAAAATGTACAAGATGCCACTAATGGAAATAACATGCTTGGTATTTATCTTAGTAATATCTGTCCTGATTTATGGGGATGTTTGAAATTTTACCACATCAGGAAAGTCAAACATTGCTGTCTAACATTTGGCTGCTTTGTTGAACCTCCCCAGTCCATCAGTAGGAAATGGCAGATATACACAAGTGCAGTTATGTTACTGCTCAGACCTTTCATGATTTTTTTATCGAGGTAGGCAGATCATCTAGGCCAGGAACCTTTATTGGCCAATATCTGGTCTTCCCCAGCATCACCCTTTTGAAATGGCCAAAGAAACTGCAGTAGGTGTTGTCATCATTATTAGCTCCTCTCATATATAATTTCTTAAGTCATCATCTGAAAACTTTATTCTCTACGTAATTCAGTTTAAAGAAGAAAGCCTTTCAGAGAATGCATTTAAAAAAACAAAAACCTTCTTTCCTGTTTAATCAAGCCAACCAATCATAAATGTGGGCTCTCTGCCTTACTGCTACATGGTCCAGGATTCAATCCTAACCTCCACTAGATCCTAGAGTGATGTTTGTGTACTCTTCTCATAGTTTTTTGGAAGTTTTTTAAATTGCCCAATTTTCCCGGTCCTCTCCAAAATATGTAGAGTTACAAGGGACTTTGAAGATGGCTGCACACTGAGTTACAACTTCATTTCAGCTCTCCCAGTATGAAAACAGCCAGTGAATTTGTCCTTTTGGGTAAATTTTAGTAACTGGTTAGAGGGTGCACTATCTGAATGCCAGCAAAATAAATTTAGATAATCTAAAAGAAAATCAGTTATAAAAGGTGAAGAGAAAACACTGACTGGGAAGAATTCTGCAGCTGTTCAGCAAAAAGCAGTGCAAACTCCAGTTGTGGTGCAAAACATGACTTCCAGTAATATATAGGAAAAATAAGTCAAATGCGCTTAGAGCAGATTAAAATAAATAAAAGACTGAAGGAGTACATCAACACAAATAAAAGGCTGGAAAGAATGGAGGAAGCTTTAAACGGGTATTCAGACGAGTTGAGTTGATAAAACTGCAAAAATCAAATGTTGAGAGGAAGAAAAGGCTGGCTGAGTACGAGACTGCTCAAGACGAGATGTTTCCAAAACAATCGAATTAAAGGACAGAGCATGTAGGGAAGACCTGAGATTTTCTGCTGTAAGGTAGAAGCTGGATGGAACAGACCTTTATTAATTTTATGAAGGCACAAATAAGCAAGTGGACTGGTATTCCGTAGCAGACGTTGTTAATTGAAAGGGCATATTGTGTGTATACTCCAAACCTGACTGTGAGAAAGCAACGTAGACCTTTAATAGTAAAGATGTGATCCTACCAGCAGAAAGAGTTGATTCAGATAAAACTGTGGCAGAAGGACACATGGGAGACAGTAGAGTGTTTGTGGAAAATGATTACTCACTGCATACCAGGTAGAAGAGGAGTAAATTTACTCTAGCGATCAGGGAATCTGAAAGCAGGTGAGAGATTCAAGCTGAAGCGCCCAGCTATTTTCAAAATTTTTTTCCTGGAGGGTCAAAATCATTCTTTGATGCAAAGTATGCTAAAGAGGAAATATAAAAGTTTGTCCAACAAAAAGTGAGCTATCAGAAGGGGATTCTGCTTCTTATTCTCCAGATAATAAAACCCATAGAGAGACTGCACCAGTGAAATCTTTTCCAATGTTCCAAAGGGAAATGTTTGAGAGGCAGAAAAATGCCTAAGAGTTAACAAGAAGGAGTACATTGGAAGAAATCCAACAACTTAGAAATTGATGAACAAACATGAGATTACAAAGCAGTAATCACATTTGTGAAATATGATGGAACAAGAAAACCTAGAAATATTGGGCTTTTTGTTAAATTTGTAGGGGACTCTGAAGCATATGGCCTACTTTATGTCATTAATGTTTGGAAAAGCATTTAGAAGAGGGGAAAGGGAAGGAAAGATTTAACTGTAAATAAAACAAAATTTTGTTCTCTGCAGTATTTTTAGAATACATGGAATATACAGCATGCTATAAAGTAAGTATTTTGTGTAATAGTGATTTTAAAGTAAACAGGTGCCCCTATTTTTCCTCCTCTCTTTCTTCTTGCTCAGTTTTAAGAACTGCAGGGACTGCATTGTAAAAGCCTGGACAAAAGAGCATGAGATAAGAAAAAATGATATGCTTTGTCTTATTTCTGCATGGGGGAATGACTGGATTAAGGACCTAGTCTTGACTTATAAAAACATTTAAGGGGAAGCAAATAAATAAAAGAACATTGAATATAATGAAAAGTTTACCTCTAGCAAATACATGTACAACATGTGCATTAGAAGGCAACTGTGTATCTGGTTCTCATGTATCTATGGAGACAATCTGATTGTGTCTTTCGGCTTTTCCCGGTTAGCGGTCGCCACAGCGGAACTCCGGTCCGCTGATGATTGGCAGTTGATTTTTACATACCAGCTTGCCAGGCCTGACGCACAACCTTCAACGAAGGTACGCCCATTCACGGATGTCTCCACGCAGAAGATGCACTAGCTGAGAATCGAACCGGACAGCGTCTTACGGGGCAATAAAAACAGAATGCCTCTTTCTTTTAATGCTGAGGAGATAATGTTTTCTGAAAGCAATCAATTTGTTTTCTTATCTGGGAAAGGAATAAAGTAAGACAAAAACAGACAGCATTTAGTGGCCGTAGAAGCACAGGCTGTACCATCATAGCTGGCTTTAGGCACCAGTGAACACTGTGGTCCTGAGGGGCCCCCCAACCACAGCTAGTTATCTTATTTTGATATTTTACAATATGTATGTCAAACTAACAAAAGCTAATATAGCAGTCTTGTGTACTTAATAAACCAGATAGTTAATAATTCTGATTTATGTCTCCTTTAAAATTCAGAAATGTCACAGGTTTATAGTAATTGTGCTTGGTCAAGTAATGGGCTTCACACTTTTATAAAGTTGTGATAACACTGACATAGTGCACTTGACTTAGTTAATCCTTCTGGTCAGTATTCTCAGCACTAAAACTATCCTTGTAGCCGGCTTTAGTCACCTGCAATATCCATGGCTGCAGGGGGCCCCTCTTAGTCATCTATTTCAAGAAGAACTGAGGCTTCTGATCTTTAGGGAAGGTTTTCTCTTTTAGGTACTTTTATAAGTACCAGCAGAACACCAGATACTTTAACAGTCAACTTCTTTGTGCAAGAATTATGGGCAAGGCCAAACATAACATAAAGGCTGAAAACCAGGAATATTTTTAAAATGTTACTCTAGTCCACTTAAAAAAGTGAACAGAACAACACATTTTTACATCAAACTGCACTTGTTTGGTCAAAATAGAGTATGAAACTTTGATGTCTGGATTTATTGACTGTCTGTAATCTTGAATGATTTACAAGGAAGTCAAAATTGTTCAAGGGACAGAACAAAATCATGAGGCAAAATCAAGAATGTTCTGTAAAATCAGGGACAGTAACAGTATGAATTACTCCTCAGTGATGTAAATAATAGTGACTTAGCCCTGCATTTATCTGACGACTGCTAAACTACAGTCACTCATCTAGTGTGGCAGTATCACTGTTACACAATGTATTGTTATTTGCTGAAATCATTGCAAAACTGGAGTTTGTGTGTGCGAGTCTGTGTGTGTCTGTGTTGCAGGTTGCAATGTAAGAGTGACAAGCTGGCTCTGATTTATTTGACTTTCTAGCACAAACATCATCATCAGTGCCATTACTCTTTTCTGGGGGTGGGTGGGTGTACTTGCAGTGTTACTCTTTTCTGGGGGTGGGAGGGTGCACTTGCAGTGTATTTAAGAGTAACAAGCTGCCCATATTTTCTCATATACCATCACATAGACCTGACACATGCTAGCTGGCCATCATTGGACTCTGTGCCACTGTGGGACAGTGACTATCATTCCCTTTTCAGAGTATTTTACTCTAGGCAAGTGTTTGGCTTCATTTTTTTTTCTGTGTAGAGTCTGCATACCCTCCCTGTCTTTGTGTACATCTATCTATATACTTTAACTCCACCACCTGAAAAACATGCAGCAGGTTAAATTAAAAAACCTCCAGTTTTCATGAAGGTGAATATGCAGTGTGTGTGTGTGTGTGTGTGTGTGTGTGTGTGTGTGTGTGTGTGTAAAAATCTCCAAGTTTTATTTGTGCACATACACAAAATAATGCTTTGGAGTAGCAGTAAATCAGTGCAGTTAAGAAATAATGACATTCAAAAAGTAAGGTCTAAAATATATTACAGAACACTCAGACATTTAAATATTCTAAGAATCCAGTGACTCACATACCCCAGGACTGTATAAATGGATTCTGACATGGAGTTAGTGGTGTCTTCTGTCCTCATTTGCACCAATTCTAAAACCAGCACTGCTCAAAGTGTGTACTGAAGATTGCTGCAGGTTGTGTGGGGGCTGGGTATGGTGTGGGCATTACTACCTTAATTTAAGCAGAATCAAGCCTTAGAGGTATGTATAGGAGTTCATTACAGCTTGTCTCGGAGCTGTGGACAGTGTCATTGTTTCTTTTACTTTTCTCACAGACCTTGGAGATGTACAAAGAAGGTTACTATAGCTTGTGTGTAGCAGTGTTCTGTTTACGAGTAACAAAGTGGAATAGATTACTGTAATTATTTTTTTTTCACTTTCCTCACAACCACACATTGGGCACGTATACAGGTGGCTGCTTTTGGGGGTAGTGGTGAGGAGTGAGGAAGCATACTGTGCATGTCAGCAGTCACTTGAGATACATGACTGTAGCCATCTAAACTTCTGCTTTCACCCCGATCTCACACCAGAGTGGGATGCACAGAGAATGACTGATGTTGGAGAGGTTATAGGGAGGCAGGAAAGCAGGTAATATTCCCAGATAGGATTTGTGCATCCTAACAGTTTTCTAGTTAGTTTAGAGTGAACTATGATTTTGTTAGTTTTGAACATTAAACATTGGACACAACTTATGTCTTCCTTGAAATCCTGATGTTTTATGTTCAGGCTATCCATTGGATTAAAATGTTGGGAAGTGCTCTAAAATGCATTCCAGGCATCTATAACCCTATGACCTCTGGGGGCCTCTGCTTAATTGAGTTATTTTCTGAATGGTTATTAATGTGCTGCCTTTGTCAGGAAAGGTATAAAACTAAAGCTGAACAGCAACAATACATTTCTTCACTTAATGATAATTTCTGTTCAAGCCATCATTAAATGAAAAGGATGTGTAAAAAGAAAAAAAAATTAAAATATACATCAGAGTATATAGAAAATATTGGCTTCTTGAAAAGCTGAAAAGTAAGGCAAAATGTGAGAAAAAGAAGAAAAATGTGCATGATGTGGGGAAGCTCAGGATGGGGAAAACGGAGGGGAGCACTGGAGGATGTGTGTGTTGTGGAGGGGGGAATGAAACTGTAAGCAGTGCCTAGGACAGCATTTCACCCACATCTGCTCCTGTACATAGAGTTGCTGTAATGTATCATTGTTGTAACTAAATGCCAGTAACTATGAATGTCCCTCTGTGAGATGGCGAACACAGAGTGGTATAGGGTCTGTATTATGTGATCGAAAAACATCTTCATCAAACACATTTTCATTGATGCAAACAGGGAAAATCACTAATCTCCAAACGGCCACTTCAGCAAATTTTTTCCCAGGGGAAAAATGCTTGGCTGTCGTCAAAGGTTTGCCCTTTTCCCCACTCTAGTGTGATCTCAGAGTTGGTATCTTTAGTTGGGGGGCAGAGCCCCCCACTTTGTAGGGATTGAAAGTTTGTTTTGGTTTTCTTTGGCCAATGGATTTTTTTTCCCCTGGGAAAAAATTTGCTGAAGTGGCCGTTCGATGGTTAGTGCTTTCGTGGTTTATGTGTCTATGAAAACATGTTCGATTAATATGTTTTTCGATCACATAATATAGACCCTGGTATACTGGTCTCTGTGTTAATGTTAGAGCATTGTAGCTGCAGTTCAGTCTGTAAAAGCTGCTCCTATCAGAATTAACTAAAATGTCCCTTAGGAGGGGTGGCAGTAACAAGGTGATACTTAAACAGTAAGTGTCCTGGGGGCCCCAAACTGCTAACACCAGCTCTGTGTACCATGCATCTTAGCATGGATATTCTTCTTTATAGGTAAATTCAAGCCTGTGACTTTAGCTGTCTATCTGGGACAGTTGTTCCTATTAGGAGGGTTAAAATTCATTAATTGAAGATGTACGTTGTTTTGTGTGTTAGTATTAAGTTAATAGGTTTGGGAAGTGTTCTAGAGGTGTGTGTGTGTTTTAAGGATTTTCATTAAAACAAAAAGTTTTGTAAGATGTGACAGAGATTCAAATGAATATGTCAAGAAACAACTGTGTGAAAGATCAACCTGGCAAACATTAGTGCTGAAACTAGACATTTAAAAAAAGCTGTTACACATAACAGGCGGGAATAATAATTCTTATCATAATGATGCGTTCCATATTAGCTTTAAATGTGAATGATCTCACAGACATACAAAAAGGAAAGTGTAGCAAACTCTATTAACAAATGCAGAGTGCAAATAGTTATGGTACAGGGGGGGCACATTTGGAAAGAACTGCGCATGTGCATTTGATAAAGAAAGGATTTCAGGACAGTTATTCAGCAAAATGTCTGGAACAAAGAAAAAGGAAAGTACTTGTGTGAATTGTGAGAGGAGCGCCATTAGTGATTGAAGAGGAAAAGAGAGAGAATAATGTAGATTTGTAGTAATGAAGGGCTACTGGTACAGGAGGAGGATTGCACTGCTATTTATCTATATTCCACCTAACACTGCTACAGCGGAGCTTAACATTCTGGGAGAAATAATCCGCTTTCAGCAGGGAATGTTACTTGTAGGTGGCGACTCTAATTTGTTTGCAACAGTGAAGATGTATCTGGGTGATCTAGGAGGGAAAATGTAACAAAAGAGGGTAGATTTTTGAAGAAATTTACGAAAATATTTGGTATGGAAGATGTGAATTCAGTTGTAGGAATTCAGAGAGAATTTACTTATTATTTCCCAAGTACAAAATCTGGGCTATGGTAGACAGAAATTATATGTCATATGAACATTTTGCGTTTATTTGAAAGCTTCAATACACGTCCAATAACTATTTCCGATCACATGCCAGTAATAACTAAAATAAAAATGCAGGGTTATGAAATAAAACCGAGACACTGCCACTTCTTCACTTATCTGTTAAACAAAGAGGAATTTAAGGAATGGGGAGTGGAAATTATTTGGGGGGTTATTAGAGAAGATAGAATTTTCTTCAGAAAATATATAGAGAATAGGATAAAATTAAAGTGGAGCTTAAAAATATAGTGAAATAAGAGAAAAGGCAAGATTTTTAAGAAGAAAACAAGAATTACTTAGAGGTTAAAGTATTGCAAAATAGGGGGATTCTCACAGAACAAAAAGAGGTGAAATTACAGAGTGCTAAAGAGAAAAATAATGGACTACCTTGATAATATGCATGAGTTTAGAAAAATTGCTGTTACACAACTGTTTTTGATAATAGCTCCAGAGCAGAAAAACATTTAGCACAATGGCTCAGGCAACAGAAAGTAGAAATGGTTGTTGCTAAGCTTTGGGAGCCTATCACCAGGGAAATAACCAGAGATCCTATAGAGGTATTAGAAATATTTTGGAAATGTTATGAGACTCTATATAAAGCAGATAAATGTAGAAATAAAAACTAGAAATGGAAATGTTTATGGAAGAATTAAATATGCCAAGGTTAGAGGTAGATGAGGGTCAAGTATTAATAGTTAGAATACAAGGACATTAAATAAAAATTGTGATATATAGCCAATCTATAGGAAGGTCCCCCAGGAGTAGATGGTATTCTTGTGGAAGTTTGGGAGCTAGGAGGGAAGAAAGGAATAAAGATCTGTTTTGTTTAACAGTATTTTAAAAGGACAAGTACCTGCATCCTGGAAGAAAGCGGTGGTGGCTGCAATCCTCAACAATGATAAAAACCCATCAGATCCAGCTTTACATAGACCCATTTCAGTTCTAAACCATGATTATAAGGTGTTTATGTGTAGAATGGCTAAAAGAATGCCAAAGCTCATGCCAAAAGTGATAGATTTTGATGAATGTGATTTTGTTGAGGAGAGGCAAATATTTGACAGCATTTTATAAAATGATGGTGATACAAAGGGAAGCAGAATATAAGAAAATATCACTGATGTTGTCTTGATGCAGAGAAAGTATTCAACAGAGTAAGCTGGGATTTTATGAGTAGGCAATGAAGGTATTTGCATTCCCTGACAAAATTATAAGGTCGATTAGGAGGTCATATGAGGACTTTTAGGTAAAAATTAAAGTGGGGGGGGCCCCTCTCTGATTTGCGTAGAGGAACCAGACACGGCTGTCCTCTTTCCTATTTATTTGCTTTATATTTAGAACAATTTGCAAAGAAAATAAGGGAGTGAGAAATTCAAGGATATAATTGGTATGGTAGTCAAGAAAAGTTGGCTTTATTTGCAGATTATATTATTTTATACCTGACAAAAACAGAAAAGGACATTTCAGTGTTGTGGGTCATTCTGAAACAGTTTTGAAGTCTTTTTGGGATGCAAAATTAATGAAGATAAAACAAAGAAAATAACTGTAAAGCATGTACCCACACACAAATTAATTCAACAATACTCATATTTATGGGGGTCATGATAGAATAACGTAGTTGGGCGTATAGATTAAAAATGATTCTGTTATGACTGTTAAGGATATGTGGGAAGAGACTAAACAAAAGGTAATACAAAAACTGGAAGCTGTGTTTTATAGATATGGAGAGTAAGATACAAGCAGTAAAATGTTTGTTTTCAATCCCTTTAGTTTTATACACAGGTCAGGCATATTTTTATCAACCAGTGAAGAAGTTGTGGATAGCGATTAATAAAGAGCTGACGGATTTTATCTGGGAGGGGAAGATGGCAAGAGTCAGGTGGGATAAGCTGATTCTTCCAATAGAACAAGAGAGTTTGGGTTTACCTTAAAGGGTTATTTCACAGCGACACAATTAAAGCTCCTATACATAGCACAAGCAGAAAGTTATATATAAAGTGGAAAGGGATGATGATGAAATTGGGGGGGGGGCTCAAGAAACAATGAGAGACTGCAATTTTGGATGGAGATCCTTAAGGAGAATAACAATAAACCTTACAAAATATTTTCATAAAGTTGCAGAAAGTATTCTAGACCTAAGCCAACACAGTGCTGGAGAAAGGAGATTCTGCCAGTAGGGATGACTGAAATTAGGGGTACAGAGAATAGAAAAGAGGAGGCTGGAATTTATTGGAGAAATCTGGCAAAGGATTCATGGTATTGGGAGCAAATAGAGGGGGAAAGATAATAGTATGAAAGATGCTAAGAATTAATTTGCACTCAGGTTAGAGAGTGCCTTCTCTATTTAGGATTGATATCTGAGTATAGGCAAAGAGAAAGAAATGTGGAGTATCCTATGTGAAAGACCAGCACTGGTAGAGTTTTTAACAGAATCAAGAACAGAAGCTGGTGTTAAAGGGCATAATTTGTAGGGCTTATAAAATATTTCATGATAACTATAGGAATCAATCAGAGGAGGTTAGAAAGGATTGGGAAGAGAGACTGGATAAGAAATTCACAAAGAAACAATGGCGGTATATGTATGGCTCCCATGTATGCAACAAAATCTAGAAGATTTAGGATCTTTGCTTGGAAGTATTTGCATAGTAGATTCCAAATAATTTTTCCTAGTAGATTGCAAATGTTGTAGGTGTGAATTCCTCCAGTAGATTGCAAATGTTGGAGGTGTGATGAGGAAAAAAAGAGATAATTGGGACATTTTTTGAGAATGTAATCAGCCGGCAGACTTTAAAAATTCTTTGCAGACTATTCTAATAGAAGTACTAGGTGAGCAAATTGGTGCAACTAAGGAAATGATTTTTTGAGCTGTGATACAGAATTGGAATTGCCTAGACACAGTAAGGCCTTGCTGGGTTTAATTCTGGTGGCTTCCAAAAGAGCAGTTACTAGAAAATGAAAACTGCAGTCTAAACAACTGCACTAGAAGTAAAAACAGCTGGAAGTGGGATACTTACAAAAGGTTAGGAGCAAGTTACATAGAAAAACTTGAAGTTGTGGGAACACTACATGCAGAATAATGTTACAGAGGAGGAAAGAGATTTAAGGGAAGACAGGAATTGAATGAGCTTTGTAATGCTTGTCTGACCATGACTCGGTAGATTATAAGTGATGTATATCACATTTGCAACTGAAAATATGTCAATATGGTTTGTTTTCATTTATATAAATATATGATTGCTGATGTTTCTTGTTTAGAAAAAATGTGTTTATATTTGTCTATATGTGTGTGTGTGTGTGTGTGTGTGTGTGTGTGTGTGTGTATATATATATATATATATATATATATATATATATATATATATATATATATATGTGTGTATGTATGTATTTTGTCTGTGTCTTTCGGCTTTTCCCTGTTAGGGGTCGCCACACGCATATCTTATTTAGATGTTTAACTGATACTTAGGTATAAATAGTGGTGAGGTATAAAGCACACTGTCACTTTAAATGCTGTCATATTTAAATGAGAATGCACTAAGGTTTGAATGCACACTGATGACGCTTTTGTAAAGCGAAACCGGTCTGTGGGCAGACTGTGCCAGGAATAAATGGCTTTATCTCTCGTGGCGCCTCTTTTTTGAGTGCTGGAAGTGTTTTTGGACTGTATACATATATATATATATATATATATATATATATATATATATATATATATATATATATATATATATATATGAGTGTGTGTATGTATATATACATATATATATATATATATATATATATATATATATATGTTCATAGGTTCATACCAGGCTTTCTGCCCTAGGGCATTTATAAGCCTAGCCAGAGTGTGTTTGGCTTTCGTCACCCATTTTAAATTAATTTTGCTATGCCCTTTTTCGAGGTTAGCATACTGTGCCTCTGTCTAACAGTGACACAGAAGTGATACCCTACGATCTCCCATCCACCCCTCAAGATTTCTCTTGAAGAGAGTCAATGAGGGACTCTACCTAACCTAGACTGGGATTTTATTCCAGAGTGAAGGGAGCCTCTGGGTTATGAATCTGTCCCTCCAGCATGTCCTATTTATTTCATTGCTGAGGTTCAAGTCTCTGGAGCGCGTAGCTCGATGGGATTTGGATTTTCTGAGGTGCAGCATGTCCATTAATTCCGGGTTGGACATGGCTTATACGTCAGGCACAGATCGCCTCTGAGCAGGCGGTATGCCACTGAGTAGAGCTGGAGTTTCTTTAACTGGACAGGATATGGCATCTGTTTGAGCCCTTTGATCCTCTTGGTGAGGTACTTTTGGGGTCTTTCCAGTTGCTGCAGGTGTCTGGTAAGGTACATCCCAAAAGGGGCATTGTACTCAATTATGGGCCTGATGAGGGATGAGTAAAGAGGCACGATGACCTCCCCTGAGCTAGATGTAAATCCCTTCATGATTAGGTGGGATATATAAAATGTTTTTCTAACCACTTTGGCCACGTGGTTGTCAAATGAGAGATTGCTATCAACTTGGGTCCCCAGGTCCCTAATTACTTCTTCTGTACTTAATAGATCACCACCTATGTCGTAATTTGTGGGCACATTGTTTTTGCCAAAGGGGATGACTATACACTTTTTGGCGTTTATCTTGAGACCATGGCTCTGACACCAGTTGTCTGTTTCTATGAGGCCCTTTTGGAGGATGCTTGTGTCGGCTTGAGAGTCGATTATGGCACCCAGTTTGCAGTCATCTGCGAACTTGGTTAGCCACAGTCCTTCCGTGTTGGCCTGTACCTCCAAGAAATATATACCAAACAAGAGAGGCCCCAGGACTGAGCCTTTTGGGACGCCACTTGTAACAGGTTTGGAGTCTGACATGGCTCCAGCAATTCTAACCATGTGGGTTCTGTCCTTGAGCCAGTTTGCAACCCATCTAGTGACATAGGGGTTTATATTTAAGCTGGTGAGTTTGTCTATGATGCCCGAGTGGGGTATTGTGTCAAAGGCTTTTGCAAGGTCAAGGTAGGCTGTGTGGACCACCTTATCCTCGTCAATGGCCTTGGTGACTGTTTCAAAGAAATCAACCAGGTTTAAGAGGCAGGATCTGCCCTTAACAAAGCCGAACTGGGTAGGATCCAGTGTCTGTAGGTCCCCAATATCTTTATTTATGAGGTCCATGATGATCCTTTCCATAGCTTTGCAGACCAAGCTAGTCAGGCTTTTGGGGCGATAGTTTCCAGGATCCGTTGAGGCACCACTTTTGTGGAGAGGGACCACTGTTGCTGTACGCCACTCTTTGGGTACATATCCTGTAGTAAGGCTGAGATTGAACAGTAGTTTTATGTTTAGGTTTAGCTCTTCTTGGAGTTTATGTAGGATGCAGCCCGGGACACCGTCTGGTCCCATTGATGCTGTGTTTTTTGCTTTGGAGAGAGCAGTTCTTACCAGAGCATCTGAGATGTCAGGGGGGCAGCACTCTGCTGGGATAGATATTTGCCCTTTTGGTGGGGGGGGGGAGAAGTTTGCGCTGAACCTGTCAGCTAGGATGTTGGCAATGTCTGTGGGTTCGGTGTATTTTCTGTCATTTTGGACTAATTCTGAGCATATCTGGGAATTCCCACCCAGGTTCCTAACATAACTAAAGAAAGCCTTGTGATTATCCTTAGTGTCCTGTGCAATTTTTCTCTATAAGCTAGCCTTAGACGATTTTATGAGTGCCCGTAGTTTTTTGCTAATACTGATCAGAGATGCCTTCCCTTTTTGGGATTTTGCTCTGTCATGTAGTAGCTTTCTCCTTCTATTGTATAGTTTGTTTATGGCTGGGGTCCACCAGACAGGACGTCTGCCTTTGGAGGATTGGGTCTTGGTTTTATTTGGGATTGCATGATCCATGCATTCCTGAAGGTGTTCATAGAATGCATTTATAAAGGATTCTGCAGTCTGGGCCGTATTTTCCACAGGCCCGGGGGCTTTGAAGGATTCCACCTCGGTTTTGAGGAATGTGAAATTTGCTTTAGAGAAGTTTTTCACTGTGGTTTTCAGGGCAGGGGGTGGAGTCGGGATGTGAATATCCAGTGAGATTAGTTTATGGTCTGATCTTACCAGTGAGGGATGCACTTCTAGTCTGGAGCATAGAGTCCCCATGTTGGTGATGATCAGGTCCAGTATGTTTTCCCCTCTTGTGGGAGTAGTAACAAGTTGTTCCATAGCATTTGAGTTTATAAATTCTAGGAACCTTTGGGCTAGGGAGTTGGAGCTAGAGTAATGCTCCCAGTCTATGTTTGGGTAGTTGAAGTCGCCCAATATAATGGTGTTTGGAGAGACCTTCATATTTTCCAGTGTTCTCAGGAAGGCCGAGTGGGGTTCCTGGGTTTGGGAGGGTGGTCTGTAGCAGGCTATAAACTGGAAGGCAGTTTTACCCACTGTTAGTTGCACATAGATAGTATCTGATGCTTCGTGCTGTGCCACCAACCTGGAAGTGTGGGTATATTTGACGAATATTGATACTCCCCGTCCTTTTGTGGTTCAGTCCAAGTTTTGGGGCCGAAAAGCATGGTATGAGGTATAACCTGATAGTGCTGGGGTGCTCTCTGGAGCCTTGAACCAGGTTTCTGTTACTGCACAGATATCGATGTTCTCCATGCTAAGGAGAGTTTCGAGTGCGTGCATCTTGAGGTTTAGACTAATTGCATTGAGTAGCATTACTCTTAGTTTCTTATCCCTTGTGATACGTACGGAGGTGGGTTTGTCTTTTGATCCTTGCCTAAAAAAGGCACTATGGGGGCAGCTTTTGTCAATATCTGAAAGCTCAGGGGTGACAGGTGCAAGCCATCCCTAGCGAAGCATCGTGGCTTGTCGAGCATGTCATCCCAGGCTGACAGGCATTGGATCCCCTTTGAATGACACCAATACTTAAGTCAATTGTTGAAATTGATCATCTTGTCTTCATATTGTGGCATCATTCTTGGTGAGGGTAAGGTGCTACTCAAGGTCAGGGTCATACCGGCCTGGGCTACATGCTCAGAGAGCTCCTCTATGTCTCTTTTCATGTAGTCCAGGGAGGTACGTCCAGGTCATTCACACCAGCATGGACAATGATTGAGTCATATTTGTACTTGCTTTGGAGTGACCTGAGTGCATGTGTTATGTGGCGGATCCTAGCGCCCGACAGGCAGCTCACCGTGACCCTCTCCTTGTTCAGCTTGGTGAGCGGGACGTCAGTGTGCCTGATGATAGAGTCACCTATTACAAGTGTATCAGGTGTGTTGTTTAGCCTTAAGGGCTGTGACTGTTCGGCACACTGGCTTTGTGAGCTATGTGTTGCATGTGTTTTGTTTTGGGGTAGCGGTTGCTTGGGTGTCTGCTTTGGAGGTCTCTGCTGCTTAGGCAGATTTTTATTTAGAACCTCCGAGTATGCTTGTGTGTGTTTATGTGTTTGGTTTGCTGTCGTGGTAGGTCTATGTGAAACTGGAATTGTAGTGAGTGTGGTTTACTTCTCCTCCTGACTGGTTTTGTCAGTACTGAGTTGAGAGAGCTTAGCCTCCAGTATGGCTATATGGTTGCATCTCTCACATGTGTTGGAATTTGTTGGGAAGAGGAGAGGGTTGTCTGTGTACATGAGGCAGTTGTAACATTGCCTCAAGATTCCCAGATTCACCAGCTGGACCGAAGAGGAGATTGACAACTGACCTTTGGACATGCTAGAATAGTACTGGGAATTCCTTTATAATTGAAAAAAAAAGGGCCATTGGGGAACAAGGTACTCGAGGGGAGTTTGTGAGGGTGTAGTGCTTTTAATTTTTTAGTGCTGACTTATATAATTGCTTTATTGAGCAAGTGCCCAGTAACTTAAATGCAAAAATGACAAACTGTAACTTTCTTTCAAGTGAAACAAGTAAATAAGTACAGTAAGCAATGCAGATATCACTAGGGATCCACAGAAGCGCTGAAAAGCCGTGTTTTAGGTGGAATTAGCGTTTCAGGGAAATAACAAGCAAGCAAACAACAAGCATACAAGCAAAGCTAGATTCAGCAGGCCTGGATCTAGTCTATGCTACAGCAAACAAGGTGTACCAATTTCAGTAAGAAACAGTTCAAATATGCAGGCACTATAAGCCTTTAACCAGAAATTCCCAGCTCAGAAGGGCAGAGTCCAGCCTCTCATCCCACAAGAGTGCAGACCACGAACCCTTTTAATGTAAAATAACTGGCCTGAAGCCCAAGTGCTTAAACCAGACTTAATACACTTTTAGAATAACAGACACTGAGCCCTCAATCAGCAGTTTCCAACTTAGAAGGATGTAAGCTACCTGTTCTGCCACTACAGTGCAGACCACAAACCTTCTTAATGTAAAACAACTGGTCTGAAGCCCAAGTGCTTAAACTAAAAGGCTTAGAATGAGTTACACCAAGCAGTAATAAATACAACTGAGTACTTTTAAGATGACGCAAAAGCAAAATAAAGTAGGAAGAAACACAAATACAGTAAAAGCAGATATTTTTTTTTTTTTTGAGTGAGCAAATGAGATGGGCCCAGGAGTTACAGGACAGAAACAAGTGCAAATGCAGGCCTTCAAATCAGAAAGTTGAGAGAGATGGAAGACCACCCAAATGGCCAATAACTACAAATTCTGGGCCAGAACCACTCCTTATGTTGTAGACAGGTTACCTAGTGCTTACCACTCCCACTGATAAGCTAGAAGGCTTCCCTCCAACACAGAAAGGCTTGGGGGCTCAGAAGCTTACAAATAGTCCTGGATACTGCAAATCTGTATCTGGAACACTAATTACAGGAAAGGTAGGAAACAGGCTTACAATTTTTTTTTTTTTTTTTCAGAAAAGTAGCAAAAACAGTAGTAAAAACAATTCACATGCAGTGCAAGTTGGCACACTTGAGTATGTAGCAATATTAGTCCACACACAGTTTGAAAAAATGTAATTAAATTAAAAAGGACTAAAAGCAAGTGCAGAAAGGGTTTATTAGGTAGAATGCGGTAAAGAGATGGGACTGGGGGAGTGTCCTAGATCAAATCTACAATGGGGCAGGCACTGCAAAAGCCACCAAATTTAAACTACAACCAAGAACAGGGAGAGGGGGTGGGGAAAAGTTTCAACAGAGATGTGAGGAATCAGAGTGCAAATTATAAAACCAAAAAAATATATACTGATCTCTGTATATTTGCAGAACAGTAAGACAACAGATATCTGAGCAACAATTTAGCTCTATAATACAGAATACAGAAAAATATACTCAGCTCTATATATTTGCAGATAGTCTTGTAATATATATAGCCCAAACACACCTTATCTCAACCCTTTTGTATGCTTCCCCTATTTACACTAATCTATCTAAAAGTAACTTTAAGAAACTTACTACATCTTACCATAATATTGCTAGTTAATATATATATATATATATATATATATATATATATATGTATGTGTGTATATATACATATGTATGTGTGTGTGTGTGTGTGTGTATATATATTTATACATATAAATATATATTTATATATATATATATATATATATATATATATATATATATAAATATATATATATATATATATATATATATATATATATATATATATGTATATATATATATATATATATATATATATACATATATGTATATATATGTATATGTATATATATATATATATATATATATATATATATATATATGTGTGTATATATATATATATATATATATATATATATATATATATATATATATATATATATATATATATATATATATATATATATATATATATATATATATATATATATATATATATATATATATATATATATATATATAATATGTAGCCATTCAGAGCACTCCACTTACAAAAGCTGTTATGGATGTTATCATGGAGGCCAGAAGGCCCAGTACCAGAAAATCTTATGCAGAAAAATGGAAGAGATTCTCTGCTTGGAGCCAGGAACAAGGCATAGACACCTGTGTACCAAATATCCCTCAGATTTTACAATACCTAACTGAGATGCTAAACAAAGGCCTTTCTTTCTCATCAATTAAGATTCATGCCTCTGCCTTTTCAGCCCATTACAATACGGAACCACGTATCTTTTCTCATCCTTTACTAAGGCAGTACCTCAGAGGGGCCAAAAACATTAGGCCTCCAAAGAGAGCACCAATTCTGGCCTGGGACCTCAATTATGTTTTGGAAAAACTCACACTGCCTCCTTTCGAGCCAGCATCAGCAGCAGATATAAAATTCCTATCCTGGAAAACAGCTCTGCTCCTAGCAATAACCTCTACAAGACGACTGTCAGAGCTACAAGCACTCATGGCTGTGGAACCTTTCATCATTTTCCATCCAGACAGGGTTTCCCTGAGAACGAACCCTACATTTATGCCTAAGGTGGTGTCCAGTGTGTCCCTCAACCAAGCCATTCACTTGCCAACCTTTTCTCCTAATCCACAGAAGAAGGGTGAGAAAATTCTGCATTCTTTGGACATACACAGGCAGCTAAGATTCTACTTGGACAGAACAAAAGCTTTCAGAACGATTGAGAAACTTTTAGTGTCATATGCTGCAGGTACACAGGGAAAGACCATCTCAAAACAGACTATTTCTAAATGGATAGGCCATTGCATCCGTTTCTGATATTTTCAACATGGCAAATCAGTCCCTAAGGACATTAGGCCTCATTCCACCAGAGCAGCAGCCACTTCAGCAGCCTTTCTCAGAGGAGTACCAACCAAAGATATCTTAGAGGCTGCAACTTGGAGCTCAGTGCACAACTTCACAAAGCACTACCACTTACCTCTTTACTCTAAGTCCAGAGCAGGCTTTGCCACTGCAGTTCTGCAGGGCCTCATAGCCTCTCCTAACCCTATTTAACCCGGCCACCCTACTTCAGCTTTGGGATTCAACCCAAGAGTAATGACTGCAACAGTGAAACACGATGAACATAGTACAGTTGTGTACCTACCATAAATGTAGATGTTTGAGTGTATTCACTGTTGCAGTCCAGGTTACCCACCCACCATCCCCCTTTTCTTTGCTGGGACTTATCTGCACTTCTCTATCCTATACAACCTATTTGGTGTATTTGCTTATAGATGAAGGAATGTTATTTTGGTGCATGCATTTTTATTGGCATATTTTTCAGCCTACCAATTTGGGGGCACCTGACATCTGGGGCAAGAAAAACTGAAGAAAATGGTGTCGGCTGCATCTTTTATACCCCTGGCATGCTGACATCAGGGAAGAGGTGACAACAACCGACGCCGGACCTAGACTTTGGAATTCTGGCCGCCTGAGGGTAGCCTGCCAGCAGGATAACCCAAGAGTATTGACAGCAACAGTGAATACACTCGAACATCTACATTTATGGTAGGTACACAACTGTACTTTGCTAACCAGGGTTGGGTACTGACCTGTTCTCTTACCACATTAACAGATGAATAAATAACCTGACAAAGGCATAACCTTATAAAGAAATTAGGGAATATTTATTACACGTAATATCGACAGACAAGTCAAGTATTATTTTCATACTTACTGCAGGCCAAACGTCCGGCCTCCAACCAATTCCTGAATTAACAGCAATGTACAAGAGCCATATCTTAAATCTGGATATATCTGAAGGCTTGTTGAACTATTTATTGCAAAAGATTCTCCTGTATTTTTAGACAGATTTTCCTTTTTTCCTGAGAGAATGACAGCTACTTTTCACTGGCAGTAGAGTTAGAATTTCATTTTATGTTTATATAGTAAATCTAGGGAAAAAATTGTTGAGATATTGTGTATGTGGCATACATCTCTTTAATATGAGCATGATCAAACTTCAGTAGAACACCCAAGGAGATGCTTATTTTTAGGTGGTGCTGTGTGGATGAAAGCAGTTAATTGTTAGTCTGGCTTGTGAGGCACACTTTGTATACAAGCTGCTATGTCAGAGCGTGTGTGTGTGTGTGTGTGTGTGTGTGTGTGTGTGTGTGTGTGTGTGTGTGTGTGTGTGTGTGTGTGTGTGTGTGTGTGTGTAAGCTCTCTTGGATGTGTGGGTGTGTATTCACTTGTTAAACAAGATGAAATAAATTACTGTGGCCATATTTTATCAGTCAAACATCAAAAGTATACCCAGTCAAAAGTGGTTTCTTTGGGTGGGTGGTAACGCAGTCTGTGGATAACAACAAATATCATCAAACTAGTTTGTCATGGGAAATGTGTCTAAGCATGTTTTGTTTGTGTGTCTTTCGACTTTTCCCGGTTAGGGGTTGCCAAACTCCGGTCTGCTAATGATTGGTAGTTGATTTTTACGTGCCGAGTTACCAGTCCTGATGCACAACCTTCAACGAAGGTACGCCCATTCACGCATGTCTCCACGCAGAAGACGCTATAGCTGAGAATCGAACCGGACAGCATCTTACTGTGAGACGACAACGTTACTGCAGCACCACCACCGCGGCATGTATTTGTGTGAAATAATCTGAAATATATTACATGGGCAGAATTTAGTTCACTTAACCCCAGTCAGACTGGTCAGAGATACTAAAAAATGATTTTTGGGACTGGGGAAACAACGTTGATGAAGTTGAAAGACTTACTTGACCACCATTAAACAGTTATTGATCATTCCAGTCAGCGCTACTGTGAATGTGGGACTTAAAAATTCATCACAATTTTTGACAGTTAACATGATATTCACTCAGAGGAGATTAACTTGATCTGAAGGGACATATTGAGTATAAAAGGAGCTGAGACTAGCATTTGTGGTAATATTTAAGAAAAGAAGACGACCCGTCATATTTTCACTTTTAAAATTGCTGTTATAATTTTACATTATAGCTACTGCATGTAACTTTAAATTTCATTCACAACATGCCTTTTCCTTTACTCACTAAGAAACTGATAATACAGTGATGATGATAAGAGGTGACCTGCATCTGATATTCAAAGCATCCCGACCCAGTACTGATCTACCTGCTGCACATCAACAAGTCAGATGAAAAGTACTCAGTCAATGGATCTAGACCTCTTCTGCATCATCAAAAAAACAGTTTGGAGGAACAAACTTTCCATCCATGTAAAATAAAGCTTATCCCTGTCCATTTTCAAACGCAACTTGGATGTATGGATATGTAATATAAAGTTTACCCACGGACTGCCCCTGTAGTATCAATGGATAGAGGCAGCTCCTAAATGCTTTATCCTACACATGGGTCCCCTCAAATTGTCTATGGTATAAAATCTCAGTTATTAATACTAGGGGTAATAGATAATTATCAACCAAGGGATGGGTAAGGCCAGTCTAACATTAAATGGGATAGGTTAATTCAAGCACCAGACTGGAAAATGACTGGGCTTACAATGGCCTGCAAGAGCAGAAAGTCAAGTACTTGCCTATGAACGTATACATAACAGCATGTTATACTTAATGATTTTATAACTTAAGAGTTGCAGCTACTATTCTTGTCCCAAAGCAACTAGTGCTCAACTATGCTGGGTTTTGTGAATTTGTGTTCAGAAGTACAACAAGCAAATGTTCCATTATTTTGCACCTAACCGTAAGTGCAGGTCATAATGAATACCCAGATTATCCAAAAATATATTTAAAATGTCAGTTTGGAAGTCTTGTGGGCTATGTGATACAGAAGGAAGCAATATCCTTACCAGGTAGTACTCTGACATGGAGAAACGTGTACTTTTGATGATAGAAAAAAAGGATTTTGTCTTTACTGCAGGTGCTCCTTTAATGTTAGATAGTGGATACGCTGTTGTGGTAAAGATTTCTGCCTTTCTGAAGGTCTTGCCCAACTTGCAGACTTTTCTGTTTTGGAAAGGGTCTGCAGTGGTGGAAGATTTTGAAGAAAGTGAGTGGTAGCTTTTGGGTTTGGCAGAGGCAGTTGGGAGGCTGCAGATTGTATTTACAGCCCTTCCAAGTTTGTCCGAGCACAAGTATTTGGACTGTAAGGTGACCAAAAGTAAAAACAAACAAAAAAGATTTTAGAAGTGGCAGTGATAGATAGTGATGGCTGAGTGCATGAGGTAGAAATGTAGGTGGAATTTTTCTTCAAATAATTTTGTATTGGTTGCATGAATTGATGATTGGAAGAATAACATTGTGCATGACCTGTTCTGCTGTCCTTGGACCCAGGCCATAAATGAAAAGGATTTATTGAACCGTTCACTTAACCAGTTAACAAACTGAAATAAATTGTGCGCCACCAAGCAGTGTTTGACGTAATGCTACCTTCAGTTTGGTCTGACAATCGATTTGTTCAGTTTTTCACGCAGATGATTACCAAAGGTGCTGGGTGATTCACTGTGAATAAATGAATGCACAGCTACAAGTGATCTGGAACACACTAGCCGTACAACCCACACTCAGAGATTAAAATAAGCATTCAGAATAGGCATTTCTACAATGGGCAACCCTTCCACCTTGCAAGTTGTGTGATGGACAAGCCTCCCACAGCCCCAAATGTGTATCTGTATTTATTTCTCTATAATGTATGTACAATGTGTGACATTAGTCTCCTTATGTAGCCTGATTTCAAAATTATGTGAGAGAATGTTGTTCTGTTCTGGTATGTTTTAATGGCTGTCTTCTCAGTTGTTGCTAAAGACATTCAAGGGACTCCTCACTACTTTTTAACTAGACAATTTCTCCTGACGTTCTTGCACAGGTTACAACATCCCATTGGAGCACCTGTTGTTACTAATTGAGAGAGATGAGGAAGTCCCATGTGACGATACTGAGCGAGGAAAGTTGATGCAACAGCAGGAGTTTCCTGATCGCACTGCTGGAAGTAAGTAGCTGCTCAAATTAACTGGTTGTTTAACTCCCCCTCCCCCCAAAAAATGTGAGAGAGAATAAGTTAAAGGACAACCGCGCCCTCAGACTCAAAAAACATATTAATTTCATCATGGTTTGATGTTTCCTACATTTTAACAGCACTCTGAGACTATTTTGAGCTTTTTAGATATTTTTAGATGCAATTTCTGACTCTGACCACATGGGGTCTGGCATATTGAAAAAAATCAGACTGTTTACTCTGCCTCTAAGTATCCCAGAATGCATTATTTGTCTCCAAAAAATTGCATCAGATCTGCCACATTTTGCCTTAAGTTGCTGTGACTTCATTGACTTAACAGGCATTCACTGCAGTCTTAAAATCCCCTACTTTTGGTTAAAATGTTATCCTTTTTCAATGACCACTTAAAACACAAGCAGTGCAAATGCTACAGAACAGAACTGAAAGGTGCATTTTCTAGCTCTTTCATCTTAGAAATGCTAAATTGCTTTCTTTTGTGAAGGCTGAAATCTAGCTCTTCAAGGAATCTCCCCTCCCACTTCACACCTACCTTCCCTAGCTGTCAAAGAGCCAAGGGTAATTTGACCCATTATCTGCATGTGATTGACAGCTCACAGCAGGTGACCAGAGTAATGTACTGTTTGCTTGTCTGCCTTTTCCTCCTTACAGTGGGAGACTTTTTGTTGCACTACTCCTGTCAAATTTAAAACCAAGTTACATAGCACTGGGAATAATCCATGCTTTGCAAAGCATCAATCTGCCACTTATTTTCCCTTCGTGTTTAAATAGCTAACAAATGATACACTATAAACAAACTATTTCATAGGTTCATAGGTTTATACTAGGCTATCTGCCCTGAGGCATTTATAAGCCTAGCCCAAAGTTTTGGGGCTTACGCCACCCCTTATGTTAAAAAATACTGTGCCCATTAGTTTGTTGTGCCTCTGTCCAGCAGTGACACAGAGATGATTCCCGGGGTAAACCTACGATCTCCCATCCACCGGTCAAGATTTCTCTTGAACAGAGCCAGCGAGGTGCTCTGCCTCACATGGACCGGGATTTTATTCCACAGAATAGGGAGTCTCTGGGTGACAAATCTATCCCTCCAGCATGTCCTATTTATATCCGTGCTAAGGTTTAAGTCGCTTGCTCTAGTGGATCTGGTAGATTTGGATTTTTGAGGTGGAGCATGTCCATTAATTCAGGTTGGACATGGCCTTGTATGTCAGGCACAGGTCACCTCTGAGCAGGCGGTATGCGACTGAATAGAGCTGGAGTTTCTTCAGTCTGGCAGCATATGACAGATTTTGGAGTCCCTTTATCCTTTTGGTGAGGAACTTTGGGGTCTCTCCAATTGCTGCAGGTGTCGGGTGAGATACATCCCAAATGGGGCATTGTACTCGATCATTGGTCTGATAAGTGAAGAGTACAGGGGAACAATGACCTCACTTGATCTGGATGTGAATCCCTTCATGATCAGGTGGCAATGTAGAAGGTCTTTCTAACCACTTTAGCAATGTGAGTGTCAAAAGAAAGGCCACTGTCATCCTGGGTCCCCAGGTCCCTGATAACCTCTTCTGTGCTTAATGGATTGCCACCTATATGGTAGCTTGGGTTTACCTTATTTTTCCCGAAGGGTATGACCATACATTTTTTGGCATTTAACTTCAGGCCATGGCTCTGGCACCAGTTATCAGTTTCCGTGAGACCCCTCTGAAGGATATCTGTGTCCGATGTACTTTCCACTGTGGCGCCCAGTTTGCAGTCATCTGCAAACTTTGTCAGCCATAGTCCTCCTATGTTTGCCTGTACTTCTGAGAAGTAGATGCCGATCAACAGGGGGCCAAGGACTGAGCCCTGTGGGACACCACTTGTGACCGGCTTGGAGTCTGACATGGCGCCAGCAACTCTAACCCTGTGGGTTCTGCCCTTTAGCCAGTTTGCAACCCATCTTGTGACATATGGGTTTACATTTAAGCTGGTAAGTTTCTCTATAATACCCGAGTGGGGTATTGTGTCAAGCTTTTGCAAGGTCAAGGTAGGCTGTATGGACTGCCTTTCCCTCATCAATGGCCTTGTTGACTGTTTCGAAGAAGTCGACCAAATTCAAAGGCATGATCTGCCCTTGACAAAGCCAAACTGGGTCGGGTCCAATGTCTGCAAGTCCCCTATGTCTTTGTTTATGAGTTCCATTATGATCCTCTCCATAGCTTTGCAGACCAGGCTTGTTAAGCTTATGGGCGGTAATTACCAGGGTCCGTGAGGCACCGCCTTTGTGGAGTGGGACCACAGTTGCCGCGCCACTCCTTGGGCACGTATCCTGTGGTAAGGCTAAGATTAAACAGCTGCCTTATGCGGGTTTAGTTCCTCGTTGAGTTTGTGTAGCACACAGCCGGGGACACCATCTGGTCCCATTGATGCTGTGTTTTTAGCTTTAGAGAGAGCAGCTTTCACCTGCGCATTTGAGATGTCTGGGAGGCCACACTCCGCTGGGATAGTTATCTCTCCTTTTGGGAGAGGGTGAAGTTTGCACTGAACCTGTCTGCCAGTATGTTGGCAATGTCTGTGGGTTCAGTGATTTTTGTATCATTTTGGACTAACTCTGCGCATATCTGGGAGTTTCCACCCAGGTTTCTAACATAGCTGAAGAAGGCCTTATGATTGTCTTTTGAATCTATTGCAATTTTTCTCTCAAAGTTTGCCTTGGATGATTTTATGAGTGCTCGTATTTTTTTACTAATAATGATCAAGGGTGTCTTCTCTTTTATGGATTTTGCACTATCATGTAACAGCTTTCTCCTCTTATTGTAAAGTTTGTTTATGGCTGGGGTCCACCAGACTGGACGCTTGCCCTTGGTGGAAAGAGTCTTGGTTTCATTAGGGATTGCCTGATCCATGCAGTCCTGGGGGTGTTCGTAGAAGGCATTTGTAAGGGCTTCCGCAGCTTGGATTGTGGTTTCCACTGGCTCGGGGGCCTTGAAGGATACCACACCAGTCTTGAGTAGTGTGAAGTTTGCTTTAGAGAAGTTCTTCACTGTGGTCTTTTTTGTTTGGGGTGGAGGCGGGATGTGGATTTCCAGTGAGATAAGTTTGTGATCTGATCTCACCAATGAGGGATATACTTCCGGTGTGGAGCATTTTGTCCCCATGTTTGTGATGATGAGATCTAGTATATTTTCTCCTCTTGTGGGAACAGTGACTAGTTGTTCCATGGCATTTGAATTTATGAACTCCAGGAACCTTTGGGCTAGAATGTTGGGGCTTGAGTAATGTTCCCAGTCTATATTCGGGTAATTGAAGTCACCCAATATAATGGTGTTTGGAGATACATTTATACCCTCCAGTGTCTTCAGGAAGGCTGTGTGGGGTTCCTGAGTTTGAGAGGGTGGCCTGTAGCATGCTACAAATTGTAGAGCAGTTTTGCCTATGGTTAATTGCACCTGGATGGTTTCGGATGCTTCGCGTTGCCACCAACCTGGAGGTGTGGGTATCCTTGATGAATATGGATACACCCTCCTTTTGTGGTGTGGTCCAGGTTTTGGGGCCGAACGCCTGATATGAGGTAAAACCTGATAGTGCCGGGGTGCTCTCAGGAGCCTTGAACCAGGTTTCAGTCACAGCACAGACATCGATGTTCTCCATACTGAGAAGGGCCTCGAGTGCATGCATTTTGAGATTTAGACTTCTGGCATTGAGCAGCATTACCCTTAGTTTCTTCCCATTTTTGTTTTCTAGGGTGGTAGGTTTAGAATTTGAGCCTTGCCTAAAAAAGGCACTATGGGGGTGGCAAGAGCCTTAGCCAATATCCGGAATCCCAGGGGTGACAGGTGCAAGCCGTCCCTTGCGAAGCAGCGTGGCTTGTCAAGCATGTCATCCCAGGCAGACAGACACTGGATCCCCTTTGAATGACACCAGAAATTAAGCCAACTGTTAAAGCGGATCATCTTGTCTCTATGTTGTGGCATCATTCTTGGTGAAGGACTTGCATGATAGCACCCACATGCTTTTTTGAGTCAATATTTAAAAAAAAATGATGGTAGTGCATACCACTTGTAATTTGTTGCACTGTTTAATTGTGCCAGACATCGGCTTATGCAAAAACATGCAGTTACTGTCTACGCATGGTCACTGCAGATTTATGCTCTTACTTTTTGTAGCCCTTACTGTACTTAGTTACATATCAGTAGGGCTTTTCAGAATAGTGAGATTATATAGTCTGCTTTTTTGGCTGGACTTTCACAGTTCCAGCAATGGGCAACTACATATACTCCATCATATGTTGGTTTACTCAGAATTTCACTGCTTAGTATGCATGGTCTTACTACATTTTTTGCTTTAATTACAGTATCGCAATTTACAAAGTATGCGCTCTATTCATTTATCTCTAAATATAACCCCTGTATACATTAAGACTGCAGCGTAATGAAGATCCAACACCTGTGAAACAGTTGTCATTTTAATGGACCTTAGAAATCTACAGTAATCAAATATCATTTAATTTTGCTAAATGTACCAGAAGTCAACTGATCCATCATAAGACATACAAGATAAGCTGGCTTTTGGTTTACAATGTGCAAAAGTGGCAATTCCCACAGCACTATTGCGAAAAGCCTCTGTACCTCGTCAAGGTAGCCAGCATCACAGAGGTCCACTCACACCACAATACTTCCGTCTACAGCCTGATCCACTCACATCACCACTTGCATTACACCCCTGCATGTAACAGGCTTCCAGATGCATGCGACGCTTGCCCAGCAAAAAACTATACATGCCGACATTTATTCACCAAGGAACAGTCCTTAGACACACTGTACAAGCTCCAGCTGCCGAAAAATAAAAAGGAATCTTACACAACTCCATACCGCTCCATCATTCACACAACCCCTACTGCAAATCCAGGCTAATACAAGACATTCCACAAGAGTAGTGTTCTCTTCGTCCACATCTGCACAACCTGACAGATCTTACACAAGAACTTATGCCAATCGATTGACCTTGGTTATTTTATTTAATTCTAACAGCACACATACACATCACTATTTCAGAAAAATTTAGTATCACTTCACAATACCAGTACGGATATTCGATAATTAGTACTTGTCCAGAGCCCCAACTGCTCAACAGCAGGAACACCATGTACCTCAAAATTGGCAACTTGCATGCTTAGCTACTTGTTCCTAAATCACAGACAAGCTGAAGAAACAGGTTTTTTTTTTACATGTGTTTCATCAACCGGACAAACTTGTTACAAATGACTATGCCTTACTTTACTGCCTGCTCCCTCAGTGCTACTCCATACATGAATGCTTCACTATTTCATGCAAGGATTGTTATTCCATTGAACATGGCACTTTCCAAGTGCATAATGTAAAGGACTGTAATCATACCATTCACAGTTCAAGCCAAAAAGATACATTTACAGTGACTGCATGTAATAGCCAGTCCATACGCTGTCAGTAATACAATTCTACCTTACATAGCTTATCGATTCCATCCATTAACAACTGAAGAACCATTCATCCAGTTTACTATATTCATCAAGTCATGAAACCGTAACATTACACATCACAAACCATCCATAACACATTTGTAGACTCCATTTCACATCACATGAATTCATTGTAGCACCATGTTAGACATTGTATTGAACACAAGAGATAAAGTCATTGTTGCATGAATCAAATTGTAACCAAACATCACTTCTTAGTTATTACAGTTTACATGTGCCAACTCACTGATAGTCTGTCCAACTTTAGAAACACTATTCATTAAAGATTGGATTAATCAGTATTCAAATGGCAATGGATTAATCTGTATTGAAATGGCAATGGAAGTACTCCTTTGGCTGTTCCTGTTGGGGGTCGCTACAGCATATCCGTTTGCCTTTTGTCCTGTCCTCTGCATCCTGTGTCAGACACCACTTGCATGTCCTCTATCACAAACCTTACCTTTGGCCTTGCTCTTATCCTCTTACCTGGCAACTACACTTAGTTTAGACAATGCCTGCATCCTAACCCTTCCTATAAGTGTCATATTGGTTAGATGCTCCCAGTCACCTACCCTTACCACATTTAAGGACCAGGATCTATGGACATTTTCTTCTACACTATTTGCCACCACCTGTGGAGGAGACACCCACTGCATGTCTGATCAACTCACTGTACCTCTTTACAGCCAGTTTGTACAGAATCATTTCGTAAAATTGTAAACATGTCATTCGCTGCCATGTTGCATACTTCATGGCCACTACTCCAATGTTTCCGTACTACGTGCCTCAGCACTTTGTGTAGCTCGTGGAACATGGGCTATAAAATTTATGTCCACACTGACCAGCCCTAACAGAATCACCATTAGGAGCCAGGCCTACACATGTTATAGTCCGTGCACTGCCACCCACAGGAGCCAGTGCACAATCACAGGATGGGCAGGGTGTGAAGGAATACTGCAACATGGAAGACATGGACATCTTTCTGGTGACAATTCACACAACTTTGATGTCCTCCAGTTCCACTGTTGTACTATTCCACATGGTTGTCTTCCGCAGCTCACCATGAAGGCTATTTTTTGCTAGATGTTTCCCTAGGAAAAGGTGGAGGACAGCCAGGTCCAATCTGGCTCTGGCCATTGTGATTTTGTCCTGCTTGCATTTTTTACATAACGTCTCAACTAAGGAACAACTAGCTACTTCAATGATAGCATTGGTGCTGCGTTCCTTAAGTCTCCTGAAGAGGCCATGGATCTTCTGTAGTGAGCTGTACTACTTCCATGCATTCAACACGATGGTCTTCTGTAGTGAGCTGTACTACTTCCATGCATTCAACACGATGGTCTTCTGTAGTGAGCTGTACTACTTCCATGCATTCAACACGATGGTCTTCTGTAGTGAGCTGTACTACTTCCATGCATTCAACACGATGGTCTTCTGTAGTGAGCTGTACTACTTCCATGCATTCAACACGATGGTCTTCTGTAGTGAGCTGTACTACTTCCATGCATTCAACACGATGGTCTTCTGTAGTGAGCTGTACTACTTCCATGCATTCAACACGATGGTCTTCTGTAGTGAGCTGTACTACTTCCATGCATTCAACACGATGGTCTTCTGTAGTGAGCTGTACTACTTCCATGCATTCAACACGATGGTCTTCTGTAGTGAGCTGTACTACTTCCATGCATTCAACACGATGGTCTTCTGTAGTGAGCTGTACTACTTCCATGCATTCAACACGATGGTCTTCTGTAGTGAGCTGTACTACTTCCATGCATTCAACACGATGGTCTTCTGTAGTGAGCTGTACTACTTCCATGCATTCAACACCATGGTCTTCTGTAGTGAGCTGTACTACTTCCATGCATTCAACACGATGGTCTTCTGTAGTGAGCTGTACTACTTCCATGCATTCAACACGATGGTCTTCTGTAGTGAGCTGTACTACTTCCATGCATTCAACCGATGGTCTTCTGTAGTGAGCTGTACTACTTCCATGCATTCAACACGATGGTCTTCTGTAGTGAGCTGTACTACTTCCATGCATTCAACACGATGGTCTTCTGTAGTGAGCTGTACTACTTCCATGCATTCAACACGATGGTCTTCTGTAGTGAGCTGTACTACTTCCATGCATTCAACACGATGGTCTTCTGTAGTGAGCTGTACTACTTCCATGCATTCAACACGATGGTCTTCTGTAGTGAGCTGTACTACTTCCATGCATTCAACACGATGGTCTTCTGTAGTGAGCTGTACTACTTCCATGCATTCGGTCTTCTGTAGTGAGCTGTACTACTTCCATGCATTCAACACGATGGTCTTCTGTAGTGAGCTGTACTACTTCCATGCATTCAACACGATGGTCTTCTGTAGTGAGCTGTACTACTTCCATGCATTCAACACGATGGTCTTCTGTAGTGAGCTGTACTACTTCCATGCATTCAACACGATGGTCTTCTGTAGTGAGCTGTACTACTTCCATGCATTCAACACGATGGTCTTCTGTAGTGAGCTGTACTACTTCCATGCATTCAACACGATGGTCTTCTGTAGTGAGCTGTACTACTTCCATGCATTCAACACGATGGTCTTCTGTAGTGAGCTGTACTACTTCCATGCATTCAACACGATGGTCTTCTGTAGTGAGCTGTACTACTTCCATGCATTCAACACGATGGTCTTCTGTAGTGAGCTGTACTACTTCCATGCATTCAACACGATGGTCTTCTGTAGTGAGCTGTACTACTTCCATGCATTCAACACGATGGTCTTCTGTAGTGAGCTGTACTACTTCCATGCATTCAACACGATGGTCTTCTGTAGTGAGCTGTACTACTTCCATGCATTCAACACGATGGTCTTCTGTAGTGAGCTGTACTACTTCCATGCATTCAACACGATGGTCTTCTGTAGTGAGCTGTACTACTTCCATGCATTCAACACGATGGTCTTCTGTAGTGAGCTGTACTACTTCCATGCATTCAACACGATGGTCTTCTGTAGTGAGCTGTACTACTTCCATGCATTCAACACGATGGTCTTCTGTAGTGAGCTGTACTACTTCCATGCATTCAACACGATGGTCTTCTGTAGTGAGCTGTACTACTTCCATGCATTCAACACGATGGTCTTCTGTAGTGAGCTGTACTACTTCCATGCATTCAACACGATGGTCTTCTGTAGTGAGCTGTACTACTTCCATGCATTCAACACGATGGTCTTCTGTAGTGAGCTGTACTACTTCCATGCATTCAACACGATGGTCTTCTGTAGTGAGCTGTACTACTTCCATGCATTCAACACGATGGTCTTCTGTAGTGAGCTGTACTACTTCCATGCATTCAACACGATGGTCTTCTGTAGTGAGCTGTACTACTTCCATGCATTCAACACGATGGTCTTCTGTAGTGAGCTGTACTACTTCCATGCATTCAACACGATGGTCTTCTGTAGTGAGCTGTACTACTTCCATGCATTCAACACGATGGTCTTCTGTAGTGAGCTGTACTACTTCCATGCATTCAACACGATGGTCTTCTGTAGTGAGCTGTACTACTTCCATGCATTCAACACGATGGTCTTCTGTAGTGAGCTGTACTACTTCCATGCATTCAACACGATGGTCTTCTGTAGTGAGCTGTACTACTTCCATGGGTCTTCTGTAGTGAGCTGTACTACTTCCATGCATTCAACACGATGGTCTTCTGTAGTGAGCTGTACTACTTCCATGCATTCAACACCATGGTCTTCTGTAGTGAGCTGTACTACTTCCATGCATTCAACACGATGGTCTTCTGTAGTGAGCTGTACTACTTCCATGCAATGTGTTTCCATGGTACAGGTAGCCAAATGTAATTACCTTGCAGAAAAGAGGCTGAAATGTGGAGTATGATCCACTACTTCTTCCCCGCCCTTCAAAACTTCCCCAACTTTTAAATTCCCTGGGGGAAAAACCCAATTGTTGCATTCCCCAAATGGTTTCCGGGTTAGCTGGGTTTTCCCATTTCCCTTAAAAGGTTTTGGTGAGCAAAAAATTCCCTGCAATGGGGTTTTCCCGGGCCAGGTTTTGCCCAAATGTAAATTCCCTTCAAGGGTAAAATTTGGGGGGTTTTTAAATTTTCCAAAGGGGCCGGTTGCAAAGAAAAACCCAATTTTTCCATTTAATGGGCAAATAAACCCCCAAGGGGGTTGCATAAAAGCATTGGGTAACAGAGGTTCAAAAATGGTTTATACCATTATGAACCTTTGGGGACAAAACAAATACAGGGTTGGGAGCCCTTTTCCGGGCCGAAAAAGGTTTTTTTTCCATCAAATTTCCTTGTTCATTTGTAAACATTTTTTTGGGTTTAGGGGCTTTGGAAATTCCAAAGGGGCCTCTGTTTGGCCCGTTTTATTTTTAATTTAAAAACCCCTTTTTTTAAATTTGTCCATTTAATTAAAGGGGGTTTAAAACAGAACCCCCTTCCCCGAAAGGGGGGGTATCGAAAAATGCTTTTTTTGCCCTTTTTATGCCCGCCCAAATTCCTTTAAAACAAACAAGGGGTTTTGGGGGGTTTTTTTGAAAAAAAAACCCTTGTTTTGTGTATTCCCCCTTTTTTTAAATTTTTTTTTCGGGGTTTCCCTTTTCCCCGGGGGGTTTTTTTTTCCAAAAAAAACCGGGTTGGGCCTGTTTTGGGGACGGGGTCCCCTTTTGGGGCCCCCTGCAGGACTCCGGCCTTTTTTTAGCCAGAGAGTCCTGCAGGAAAGGAGGAACAAACTGATCCTCCGAGGTTTGTTAAACCTGAAGGTTCTCCTCCAAAAGGGGCGGGAAAAACCCTTTGCCACCAAGGCTCAGGCTACAGTGTCCAAGCCTCCTGGGGCCCCGGGCCCGTGGACCGGCGGAGGCCCGATACTTTTCTTCTAAAGTAGTGGGTTCGCCGGCTGGCATACCCTGACTACTGTCCCGCCCTCGGCTGGAGCCGACACTTATCAGCATCGACCCAGATATCCTCGGCTCCATCTGAGTTAAAGGGGCCCGGGCCCGAGGGTTTTCCCCCGAGATCCCGGCCCCCTTCTGAAGTATCCCGGCCCGGGTCTCCTCTTTTCGGGCGGAGCCATGGGAGCCTTTTAGATCTTCCAGGCTGTCTGACCACGTTTTGGGGAGGGTAGTAAGCTGGCTGCTGAAAGCTCAGGCACTGGTCCAATTGCTCCATACCCCCCCAACAGACGGGCTATAACCCCTTTCTTGAGTTCCTCCTCCGACTCCACACCAGAGTTCGGAGCCGGAGCTTGGGACAGCGACTGCCCGGAGCCGATCATCCTTCGCCCCCTCGCCCCGATCTCCTCCTTGAGACTTCCTTGGGGGGACCCGGGTCGCCGGGTTTCCACTGTCGGCTCCGAGGGGGTAGTGGCCCGGGCCCTTGTCCCCCCCCCCCTCTCGGGCTTCGCTTTTAAGCTCGGCCCGACATCGGGCCCCGAGCCTTTCTCTTGGGCCGACCATTCCTTTTCTTGAGCGGGGGTTTTGGTCTCGGGAGAGGAGCCTTTGAGGTGATGAGGAGGGCCTGGCCTCGAGCCTGGTCAAGGTCCCCCTCTAGCTCCTCCCTCATCAGTGCCTGCAGATGCCTCTTGCCAGCCCCTTGCTCTCAGGCCCAGGCCTCCATCGCCCCCGGTTTCCCCACTGGGAATTTTCCCCCTTTCCCGGTTTCTCCTGACCTGCAAACCCCCCGGGAAGAACCGCAAAAAACCCCGAAAAGAACCTAAAAAAAAAAAACAACCACTATATTGAAATATAAATAATTGGGGCCCCCCCCCCTCAATTTTTTTTCGAATTTGGTCCTAAACAAGGGGAAGGTAACCCCCCAGGAACGGTATACCGGGGCTTTGGTCCCGCCTCCACCCCCTTTCCCCCTTTTTCCCCACTTACATGGGGTGGGAACCCTCCAATTTTTAATGTCCCCAGGAGCCACCAAGTTTCACCCCCTTTGGAAAACATTCCCCAAAAGGGTGCTCTTGGTGCGGGGGGCCACTAAAAGGAAGGGGGATCCCATACCTGCCTCCTTTAAAAGGATTTAGGAAGGGACTTGGAAAGGGGAGTTTTTTGGATTTGCTCTTAAATTTTCATTACCGGGCCAACAATTTTAAAGGAACGGGGAAAGGCCAATTTTGGGGTAAAAAATTGCCTAAATTGACCTAAATTAAATTCTCTCCTTTTTTTTTAATGAGCAAAACCCCGGGGCCTTTTTCCTTTAACCCAATGGGGGGGGGGAATTTAAAAACCCCCAAAACCCCCTTTTTGGGGTTCCCCCCCCAAAAACTTTGACCAAAACAAAAAACCCCCTTACCACCACCCCAGACCAAACCCGGGTCAAAGAATGGGCCCGAAACCCAAGGAGTACAGGCAGGGGGTTTTCCCCCCCCAAAAAAAAAAGACCCCCAACAGGGGTCCTAAACCGGGGAAAACTTTTGGGGTTTAACCCCCTAGGGGGCCCGATTCCCCCCTTGGGGGCATCGGAAATTTCCTTCCCCAGTCCTGGCAACCCACCCCAAGAAAGGGGACATACAACCATTCAAAATCCCTTAAATTTCCCTATTAAAATCCCTTAAACTCCCCCGGTCAAAGGGGGGAATTTTAAAAACCCCTGAAAAAACATAAAATGGCCCCAAAAGGGGACCCGTTTCTATCAAGTTTCTTTTTCCCCCCAAAAGGACGGGAAGGGAACCAAAAGAAAAGGTAAAAAACTGCGAAGGAAATTCCGGATGGCACTAATCCATTCTGTTTTCCCAAAGGAAACGGGAGGGCCAAATTAATGGCTTACAAAGATTCCAACCCCCAAATTTCCCCCCGCGGGGAGTCATTACCAATTCGGCATGCCCCCCCCCCCCAATTTACCAAAGCATGGCAGGGTCCACCACCTAGACAGGATTCCGGGTTTTCCATTTACGAGGGCCCCCCCCCCCAAAACCACTTTTATCCAGAATCAACAGTTTAAAAGAGGGGGAAAAATTTTAAAAAACCCCCGGGCCCTTTTTAACTTTTCCCGGGGAAAACCCTAAAAATTTACCGGCAAAAATAAAAGGTTTGGGACATAAAATTTTTTCAGCCAAAAAAGCAACAAGTAAAATTTGTTTTGAAAGTTTGGGCCAAGGGCTCCTTTGCCCCACGGGCCCACCCCCTCATGGATTTTAAGCATGGTGTAAAATTTCCCCCATAACCCGAAATTTTAAAAAAAATCGCAGGGTTAATTAACTTTTTTTTTATCCCCCCCCTTTTTTCCCCCCTTTCAAAAATTTTTGTGGGGGGAAATGGCCAGGAGGGGAAATAAATACCATTCACAAAACCGGAAAAAGGCATTTTTAAACCCTTGAAACCCCCAAAAATTTCCCCGGGGCTTTGAAAAGGAAAACCCGGGGGGACATAAAAACCCCATCCTTCCAAATTGAATCTAGATTTGGAAGGACCCCCAGGGTTTCGTGAAGAATAGGCCAATATTGGGGGACACTAAGCAGTTTTTCTGACCCCCAATGGCTCTAACAGTTTAATGATTTTTTAAGGGGGGCATTTTCACCCCCCCCCAAAAACAAAAACCCCAGTTATTAATATTTTTTCCGGGCCAAACCCCTTTAGAATTCAACCCAATTGGGGGACTTCACCCTTTATTGATTCCACAAGTCACAAAAACCCCCCCCTTTGGGAAAATTACCTCTTGCCCTTTGGCCCCCTTTGGGTTTCCCCCTTGCATAAACCCTTCTTGCCCCCGGGCATCACCCATTCCTCTTTTGATCCACCAGGGGGTGCGCAGGGCCACACCCCCCTGTTTGGGTTGCTCCACCCCCCCGCCGGGCCCCAAATGTTTTGCCGTCAAATTTTTTAGTTTTTTTTTTAAAGTCCCCACTAGTTTTTTTGCTGAAAGTCCACAAACCCAAAAAACCACCCCACACTTTTTGTTTTTCCCACAAAATCCCTCACATCAAAACAACGGGCCTTTTCCTTTCGGGGCCAACAATAACATCACCAAGAAATAAAAACCTTTTGAAATTTTTCCCTAAAACCGTTTAAAACCCCCCAAGGGGACAAATTTTTGGGCATCCATTTATTTTTAATTTCTTTAATTATTAAAACTTAGCTCTGTTACTTCCAAGAAGGTTTCAATTTACCCTTTTTCCATTTATCTTTTTTCATAAAAGGGGGCAAAAAATTTTCCCCCCAATTTATTAAAACCAATAAACCAACATGTCCCCATTTTTTAATTTCTGCGAGCTGCGAAGTCATTTTTATGCCTCGCAGTCAGGACTCTTGCATAACAAAAAAATTTAGAAAATAAAATTGTTTTTCCCTAGAAAAACATTGGTCTTATTTTAAAGGATTATCAAGGGTTGATTCCAATTTCCTATTTATCTCTAAGGAAAAAATACTTCAACCAAAACCCCGGGATTTATCCATTTGTGTTTCAAAATCCCAATAATTTGGAGCGTCGGGACCCATCCTTTTTTATTACGTTACCCTCCAAAAGGGCCAGTTTTGGTTCCACAGTTCCTCAAAGAGTCACTGTTCCATTGAGCCACCCGGGATACGCAGGTGCTAGGACGCTGGTCCTTATCCAGCAGCAAGAATGGTTGGCGAGATTGGACAACTTAACATTTGGAAGTTATGTACCTACCATAACGCTTCCATGTTGAATTGTCTTCTCTGCAAAATGCTCTTTCACGTCCCTCCTCCTTCCCCTGGCCTGGACAGATCTTGGAGAGTTCCTATTAGATTGCTTCCTCTGGAGCATTGTTATGAGGACTTCTTTTAGGAAACCATGTTTCCTTAATTATTTTAGGATAGTCTTTGCTTAGGGTCAGTCTAGCTGCCAAATGAGATCTGAGGTAGTTCCATGCCTTGCATCATGGGATATAGGGTTGCCTCGAGCTGGTAAAGGAGTTCTCGAGCTGTGCTAAAGCGAAAGATGCAGTCGGGCCGAGGATCGGCTCCGAACCCATCCAGCAAGAAAGAAGGCGAGAGAAGACAACTAACATGGAACGTTATGGTAGGTACATAACTTCTAATTTTAAAACATGTGTATAAAGGCATGCCGAGTCAAACTGTCGATGCACAGTTATGCATGCAGTGTGACCTGATGCTGCAGTTATTTCTGCCCATTTTTCAATTGCTCGTGGTGAAGACACACAACATAGGCATTCGAGCGACGTGGTCATCATTGTGCATTTGCCACATAGGCACCATGTCATACTTGACAGACTGCTGTAATCAGGGTCCGGTGAAGGCGGTTCATTCTCACCACTGTTGCACAAACGGCACTGCTTCCTTGGCTCTCCAGGTCGATACCTGGGCTCAAATTGATATCCCTGTCTTGCACTAGTTTGACTGTGCCCTGCCATGAGTACTGTTACAATGTGGGAGAGAAGAGCCAAAGGAAATGCATGAGAATTCTCCAATGCAGAAAAAATACATGTGTTCAGTGTTCCCAATATTGCATGCATGTACACATCCATATATATGACAGCCTGGAGGAGAAATCACCCTCACTGAAGACACCACTGACAGTGTTTCAGTTTGGATAATGGGCAAAGTAAGCTACATCTATCAGAAGGCATGTAATCACAGTACAAAAGAGGGAATGTAAGTAAATCAGCTGTCAGTGATGTGTTGGGTGGTCCTGACAACCAACTTTTAATTGTAGTTTGCATATTGTCTGTTCCTGTACACAATTTGTTCTTCATACCAGATTTTAATAGTCAGGCAATGTGCTAGTGTGCAATCTATTCCACCCACTTCACACAGACACACGTCTCAATGTCCAGATTCTGACTGCAAGCATCAATGAGACAGACATTCAAAGATAATAATTTAACCCGTGTCAGATATTAACTTCCGGTTTGGTTTATTTTCAAATCAGACCCCTTGCACAAGAAACACACGTTCCTGAATACACCTTCCTGATTATATTGTATTGCTTCTACAATGCAGTTCAGTTTTATTGGGCGTTTTAATTTTGTTTAAAACATTCCTGAAAACAGTTAAACATAATGCATTCACCTATAAAGACAATACCGGCCAATTTGCAAAATTTCAATCACAAGTCCAGTCAAAATTCAAGTCTAAGCAAAACAAGCAAGCCCTAAAAGCAAACCACTTCTCCTTGTACTCCAGTTCTAATTAGTATGAGTATGAATTTTCCAAAGGCTATTAAATCTGAAACTGAAAAGTCATTTCTTTCCATCTTCATTCTCTAATGATTTGCCACTAATTGTCCCCAGAAAAACACAAATTTGTTAAATGGACCAAAAATGTGATGCAATAAGATATAATAGCCACACAATACAGCTGGGAACCTGGTAAAGACGGGGCACCTTTGATTTGTATTGCTAACTTGAGCAGCGGACAAAATTTAAAAAAAACATGTGCCGCACAATCACAGCCCTTACGGTGAAATAACATACCTAACACACTAGTAATGGGTGACTTAATAGTCAGGCACACTGAAGCCCCACTCACTAGGCTGGACAAGGAGAAGGTTACTGTTAGCTGCCTGTCAGAAGCCAGAATCCACCACATAACACAAGCACTCAGGTCACTCCAGAACATGTACAAATATGACTCTGTCATTGCCCATGTTGGTGTGAATGACCTGAGACGTACCTCCCTGGACTACATGAAAAGAGACATGCAAGAGCTCTCTGATCATGTAGCCCAGGTGGGTATGACCCTGACCCTGAGTAGCATCCTGCCCTCACCAGGAATGATAGCTCAGTAGAAAGAAAAAAATGATCAATTTCAACAATTGGCTAAGCTGCAGGTGTCATTCAAAGGGTATCCAGTGTCTGTCAGCCTGAGATGACATGCTCGACAAGCCGCGTGGCTTCACAACAGATGTCTTGCACCTGTCACCCCTTGGCTTTGGAATACTGGCCAAGGCTCTTGCTGCCCTCATAGTGCCTTTTTTAGGCAAGGCTCAAAATTCAAACCCACCTCCGTAAACAGCACAAGTAAAAAAATGAGGGTTATGCTACTCAATGCCAGGAGTTAAAATCTCAAAATGCATATGCTCGAAGCACTCCTAAGTATGGAGAACGTCGACATCTGTGAAATAACTGAAACCTGGTTCAAGGCTCCAGAGAGCACTCCAGCAGTACTGGTCTACAACGGCAAACATGAAGGTCCGACCAAACACCCTGATATCAGGAAATTTCAATTACCCTACCATTAACTGGGAAAAGTACTTTAGTACAAACTCCCAGGCTCAGCGCTTCCTGGAATTTATCAACTCAAATGCCCTGGATCAGCTCGTAAACTCCCCTACCAGAGGCCACAACATATTGGACCTGGTCATCACCAACATGGGCGACAGGTGCTCGTGCATCGAGGTCAACCCGTTTCTGGTTAGATCAGACCATAAACTAATCACCCTGGATGTCCACACCCCACCACCACCCCCAACCAAGGAAACCACAGTGAAAAACTTTTCTAAAGCAAACTTCACCTTACTTAAGGCAGAGGTGGTAAGTTTCACAGCCCCCACGCTAAAGGATAATACTGCCCAAGATGCAGAATCCTTTACAATTGCACTCTATGAGCACCTACAAGGATGCATGTATCATGCCATCCCTAGCAAAATCAAGACTCACTACCCTAAGAGAAGGAAGCCAGTCTGGTGGATCCCAGCCATAAACAGGTTATACAACAAAAGGAGGAAATTAGTTCAGAAAAAATGCTAATCCCAAGAAGGAAAGACATCCCTGATCAGTATCAGTAAGAAACTAAGGTACCTCATAAAATCATCCAATACTAACTTCGAAGGAAAAATAGCCAAGGATTCGAAAGATAACCACAAAGACTTCTTTAGCTATGTCAAGAATCTAAGTGGCAACTCACAGATATGCTCTAAGAAACTGCAATATAGCACAAAATATACTGAACCTACTGATATTGCCAACATACTAGCACATAGATTCAGTGCAAACTTCACCTCCCTCTCACCTTCAAAAGGGGCCACAACAATACCGGAAAAGTGTAGTGTCCTGGAAATCACAGAAGCACAGGTGAAAACAGCCCTTTCAAAAGCCAAAAACACAGCATCAGTGGGGCCAGATGGTGTCCCAGCCTGCATCTTGCACGAACTACAGAACAAACTAACCCCCTACCTAAACATGCTGTTCGACCTCAGCCTCTCCACAGGCTACGTGCCCATAGAGTGGCGCACAGCCATGGTTATTCCGTTCAACTGACCCTGGTAACTATCGCCCCATAAGCCTGACTAGCCTGGTCTGCAAGGCTGGAGCGCATCATGGAACTCATCAACAAAGACATTGAGAACATCCAAACACTTGACCCGACATTTCTGTGGAGGGATTATTAAGGGAAGTGCAACCTTTTGAGCCAAATGCAGGGACAGTTGAGAGGTTGGGATATGCCTAACTCTATCAAGAAGTTTCCATGTACCTAGCAACCAGTTAATGCAGGAAATCTGGACAAGGCCAAAAATGTGTGGGGACATCTAAACAGTACTAAAAATTGATCTCGTATAAATTGAGACCGTTGATCGAACAGGTCTTGCTTTAGCATGCATTTTTCTGAAGGTTATGAAGGCTGAAAACCAGTCTCATTTAGTGACTTAATTCCAAAAATTATGTGACAGAAAACCACAATTTTTGAGAGGATACAAAAACCAGAAGCCTTACTTGCTTACACACACACGACACACACACATACACGACACACACACATACACGACACACACACATACACACACACACACACACACACACACACACACACACACACACGAAACACACACACACACACACACACAAAACACACACACACACACGAAACACACACACAAGAAACACACAACCCTTGCTTTCAGTCAGAATCTGGACATTGAAGCAGCACTGAAACCGACATTCAAAGATAGTACATTTAGCCCGTGCCAGATATTAACTTAAGGTTCGGTTTATTTTCACATCACAGACCCCTTGCACAAGAAACACATGTTCCTGAATATATATTTTATATAGATTTTATATATATATATATATATATATATATATATATATATATATATATATATATATATATAAATAAACAGTTTTATTGTTTATATATAAACAGTTTTATTGGGTGTTTTAATTGTTGAAAACATTCCTAAAACAGTGAAACAGTATTCATGCACCAATAAAGACAATACTGCCCAATTCGGAACATTTCCATCACAAGTCTAGTCAAAATCAAGTCTAAGAAAAACAAGCAGCACTAAAAGCAAACCACTTCTCCTTGTACTGCACTTCTAATTCTAATTTTTATTTAGCTTTATTAAACTACCAAGTAGCAAACAAGTATCGTGCTGAAACTAGCAATCTCTGTGATACCCACACTTGTAGAAATGTTGCTTACCCAAACAGAATCTGCTGCCTGAGTACAAGTATCCACTAGTTTCATGGCGAAAAAATTATCACAGTAAAAATTGAAAAGCAAAGATGAAACAAGATTTCAATACACTGCTGAAGGGATAACTGCACAGGATATGGACCGCACGATATAGATTGGCAGTCTGTTTAGTTTCCAGTTAAATCCTGCAATGAGCACGCAAAATAATGTAATCCTGGCCTTTAGTACAAAGACTGTCATATGCATTTCAGTACCCCTGGCTTCTATGTTATCTAGTTATGCCAAGTACTCTCTGCATGTCAACAGAAAGGCTTTCAATGTAGCGGATTCTTTAACAGTAAGCTTATTGCAACGTACTTCCATCTTACAATCTCAGACAAGATTACCAGTCTTACCAGATGGTCATTACAGCATTGCTACTAAAACAATGAGAAACGGGCACTTTGATTAATATGCAGGAATCAACAGAATAAAAAGATGTCAGCAACCAGAGCAGCGTGCAAAATCAAGGAGAGATGAAAAGCCATTGTAGTACTTGTGTCTACCTTGTAAGGGGGGATACAATGCACATTTACACTGCATAACTGCTCCTCGCCTTGCTTTGACACATTGAAAGTCAGTCCATGGGGCATTTGGATGCAACAAGTATTATACAATTTGAAATGTGTCTGGATGACAGTGATAGCCGTCACATGTCATACCTAAGAAATCTGGACAAAGCCATACATAGAAGTGGGACAAAGGCACAAATAGATGTAGGATTATTGCTCTTATAAACTTTGAAAGATTATGAAATAGTAGATCTTGCATTAGTATGAATTTTCTAAAGGCTATGAAACATGAAAAGGAACTGTCTGTCATTTCTTTCCATCTTCATTGTGTATTGATTTGCCACTAATTTTTCCAAAAAAACAAGAAATTTATGTGAAATGGACCAAGAATGTGATTCAAAAAGATAAAATAACACAATACAGCTGGGAACCAGTGAAAGAAGGGGCACCTTTTAATATTAGTACTAACTTGAGCAGCTGACCAAAAAAAAGAAAAATACATTCGCCATGCTTTTCTGAAATCCAAGTAATCTCTAACTGGAGTATGACAGTTAATTGTAAACCCTCCATTTTTTCTTCCAAAACTGACATTTTTGAGGAGTGAATATTAGTGGAAGAGCAACATTTAGAGTCAAATGCAGGGTCAATTCAGAGGTTTGGGATATGCTTAATTCTATAAAGCAATTTGCATGTACGTAGCAACCAGTTAATGCAGTAAATCTGGACAAGGCAAATTATATGTGGGGGGACATCTAAACAGTACGAAAAATTGATCTGTTATAAACTGAGACAGTTGATCAAACAGGTCTTGCTTTAGCATGCATTTTTCGCAAGGTTATGAAGGCTGAAACTCAAGTGTCTCAGCTACTAACTTTATCTTGGAAAAATTTGACAGAAAACCACAAAATTTGAGAGAACAATCCCAAAAACAAGAAGCCTTAATTGGAGTCTCACACAGTCACACAGACAGACTTGCCCCCTTTGCTTGCTTGCAGTCACACTCTTGCCCCCTTTGCTTGCTTGCAGTCACACTCTTGCCCCCTTTGCTTGCTTGCAGTCACACTCTTGCCCCCTTTGCTTGCTTGCAGTCACACTCTTGTCCCCTTTGCTTGCCTGCAGTCACACTCTTGCCCCTTTGCTTGCCTGCAGTCACACTCTTGCCCCCTTTGCTTGCCTGCAGTCACTCACTTGCCCCTTTGCTTGCCTGCAGTCACACACTAGCCCCCTTGCTTGCAGTCACACACACACACACACACACACACACACACACACACACACACTTGCCCCTTGCTTGCAGTCACACACACACACACACACACACACACACACACACACACACACACACACACACTTGCCCCTTGCCTGCAGTCTCACACACACACACACACACACACACACACACACACACACACACACACACACACTTGCCCCCTTGCCTGCAGTCAGACACACACACACACACACACACACACACACACACACACACACACACACACACACACACACACACACACACACAATTGCCCCCTTGCCTGCAGTCAGACACTTGCCCCCTTGCTAGCAGTGACAGACACACAGACAGACCCACACTAAATGCATGTACCAATAAAGACAATACCGCCCAATTCGGAACATTTACATCACAAGTCTAGTCAAACTCAAGTCTAATAAAAAACAAGCAGCACTAAACTGAAACCGGTTCTCCTTGCACTCCAGTTGTAATTATGAGTTATATTTTGCTGTATTAAACTACCAAGTAACATAACCAATCAACGTGCTGCAACAAGCAATCTCTGTGATACCCCCACATGTAGAAATGTTGGTTATCCAAAATAAATCTGCTGCCTGAAAACAACTATCTACTTCATTCATGGGGAAAACATGACCACAGTAAAAAATGAAAAGCAAACAGGAAATAAGCTCACGATACACTGCAACGAGTATGTCACAATTTGAAATGTCTCTGGCTGACAGCGATGGCCCTGACACATGTCATACCTATGAACCTCAGCACAAGAAATCAGGACTAAGCCATACATAAGTGGGACAAAGGCACAAATAGAAGTAGAAATTTTAAATATTGCTCTTATAAACTTAGAAAAAAACACCAATAGTAGGTCTTGCATTATGAATTTTCGAAAGGATATGAAATCTGAAACTGAAATGTATGCCATTATTTTCTATCTTCAGTCTCTAATGATTTGTCATGTAATTGTCCACAAAAAACCAACACAACGTTATGTAAAATGGACCAAAAATGTGATTCAAAAAGAAAATAGGCACACAATAGAGCTGGGAAGCTGTCAAAGAAGGGGCACCTTTTAATAATATTACTGCTAACTGGAGCAGCTGACAAAAACAAGAATGACATGCATTTCTGAAAAGAAAGTAATCCCTAACTGGATTATTACATGTAATTGTAAACCCTCCATGTTTTCTTGCAAAACTGCTATTTCTGGGGAGGGATTATTAGGTGAAAAGAAACATTTAGAGCCAAATCCATGGACAGTTTAGAGGTTGGGATATGCCTAATTCTATAAAGCAATTTATAGAAATTTAACTAGCAACCTGTTAATGCAGGAAATCTGGGCAAGGCCAAATATGTCAGGGGACATCTTAACAGTACTAAAAATTTCTCTCGTATAAACCGAGACAGTTGATAGAATAAGAGGTCTGGCTTTAGCATGCTTTTTTCTTGCTTGCAGTCTCACACAGACACTTGCCCCCTTGATTGCAGTCAGACACATGCACTTGCCCCCCACCCACACTTGCCACCTTGCTTGCAGTCAGACGCACGCACTTGCCCCCCCACACACTTGCCCCCTTGCTTGCAGCCAGACACACGCAGTTGCCCCCCCGCACACACTTGCCCCCTTGCTTGCAGTCAGACACACACACTTGCCCCCTTGGCTGCAGTCACACATACACACACTTGCCCCCTTGGCTGCAGTCACACACACTTGCCCCCTTGCTTGCAGTTGGCCACATACAGACATGCGCACACTTACCCCCTTGCTTGCAGTCCACACACTTGCCCCCTTGCCTGCAGTCACACACACTTGCCCCCTTGCCTGCAGTCACACACACAGATACACACACACACACATATATGATTATATTGCTTGTACAATGCAGTAAAGTTTTATTGGGTGTTTTAATTGGGTTAAAACATTCCAGAAAACAGTGAAACTAAATGCATGCACCAAGAAAGACAGTACCACCCAATTCAGAACATTTCCATCACAAGTCTAGTGAAACTCAAGTCTAATAAAACAAGCAGCACTCAACTCAAACCACTTCTCTTTGTACTCCAGTTCTAATTATAATTTATATTCAGCTTTATTAAAGTACCAAGTAACATAACCAAGCAACGTGCTGCAACTAGCAATCGCTGTGATACCCCCCACTTGTAGAAATGTTGGTTATCCAAAACAAATCTGCTGCCTGAAAACAACTATCTACTTGCTTCATGGGTAAAACATGATCACAGTAAAAAAATGAAAAGCAAACATGAAATAAGCTCAGAATACACTGCGACGAGTATGTCACAATTTGAAATGTCTCAGGCTGACAGCGATGGTCCTGACATGTCATACCTATGAACCTCAGTGCAATAAATCAGGACTAAGCCATACATAAGTGGGACAAAGGCACAAGTAGAAGTAGAAATTTTAAATATTGCTCTTACAAAGTTAGAAAGATCATCCAACAGTAGGTCTTGCATTATTATGAATTTTTGAAAGGGTATGAAATCTGAAACCGAAATGTCTGCCATTATTTTCTATCTTCAGTCTACAATGTTTTGCCACTAACAGTCCACAAAAAACCACCACAATGTTATGTAAAATGGACCAAAAACGTGAATCAAAAAGATAAATTAGCCACACAATACAGCTGGGAAGCTGTCAAAGAAGGGGCACATTTTAATAATATTACTCCTAAGTGGAGCAGCTGACAAAAAAAAAATTGACATGCATTTCTGAAAAGAAAGTAATCCCTAACTGGATTATTCCATGTAATTAATTGTAAACCCTCCATGTTTTCTTCCAACACTGCTATTTCTGGGGAGGGATTATTAGGGGAAGAGAAACATTTAGAGCCAAATCCCTGGACAGTTCAGAGGTTGGGATATGCCTAGTTCTATAAATCAATGTATTTCCCTTTAACTAGCAACCTGTTAATGCAGGAAATATGGGCAAGGCAAAATATGTCGGGGGACATCTAAACATTACTAAAAGTTTCTCTCGTATAAACTGAGACAGTTCATCTAATAACAGGTTTTGCTTTAGCATGCATTTTTCTAGATTGCAGTCTCACACAGACACTTGCCCACTTGCTTGCATTCTCCCACACACACTTGCCCCCCCACACACACACACACACACTTGCCGTCACACACCATTGCCCCCTTGCTTGCAGTCTCTCACAGAAACACACACTTGCCCCCTTGCTTGAAGTGACACAACCCTTGCTTGCAGTCTCCCACACAAGCACACACAGTAGCCCCCTTGCTTGCAGTCACACACACACACACACACACACACACACACACACACACACACACACACAGTAGCCCCCTTGCTTGCAGTCACACACACACACACACAGTAGCCCCCTTGCTTGCAGTCACACACACACACACTAGCCCCCTTGCTTGCAGTCACACACACACACACACACACACACACACACACACACTAGCCCCTTGCTTGCACACACACACACACACACACACACACACACACACACACACACACACTAGCCCCTTGCTTGCAGTCACACACACACACACACACACACACACACACACACACACACACACACACACACACACACACACTAGCCCACTTGCTTGCACACACACACACACACACACACACACACACACACACACACACTAGCCCCTTGCTTGCAGTCACACACACACACACACACACACACACACACACACACACACACACACACACACACACACACACACACACACACACACACACACACACACACACTAGACCCCTTGCTTGCAGTCTCACACACACACACACACACACACACACACTAGCCGCCTTGCTTGCAGTCACACACACACACACACACACACACACACACACACACACACACACACACACACTAGCCCCTTGCTTGCAGTCACACACACACACACACACACACACACACACACACACACACACACACTAGCGCCCTTGCTTGCAGTCACACACACACACACACACACACACACACACACACACTAGCCCCCTTGCTTGCAGTCACACACACACACACACACACACACACACACACACACACACACTAGCCCCTTGCTTGTAGTCACACACACACAAACACACACACACACACTATCCGGCTTGCTTGCAGTCACACACACACACACACACACACACACAGTAGCCCCCTTGCTTGCAGTCACACACACACACTAGCCCCCTTGCTCACAGTCACACACACACACACACACACACACACTAGCCCTCTTGCTTGCAGTCACACACACACACACACACACACACACACACACACACACACACACACACACACACACACACACACACTAGCCCCTTGCTTGCAGTCACACACACACACACACACACACACACACACACACACACACACACACACACACACACACACACACACACACACACACACTAGCCCCTTGCTTGCAGTCACACACACACACACACACACACACACTAGCCCACTTGCTTGCAGTCACACACACACACACACACACACACACACACACACACACACACACACACACACACACACTAGCCCCTTGCTTGCAGTCACACACACACACAAACACACACTACCCCACTTGCTTGCAGTCACACACACACACACTAGCCCCTTGCTTGCAGTCACACACACACACACACACACACACACACACACACACACACACACACACACACACACACACACACACACACACACACACACACTAGCCCCTTTCTTGCAGTCACACACACACACACACACACACACACACACACACACACACACACACACACACACACACACACACACACACACTAGCCCACTTGCTTGCAGTCACACACACACACACACACACACACTATCCCCTTGCTTGCAGTCACACACACACACACACACACACACACACACACACACACACACACACACACACACACACACACACACACACACACACACACACACACACACTAGCCCCCTTGCTTGCAGTCACACACACACACCTGCCCCCCTTGCTTACAGACAGACACACAGACACACACAGACTTTTAGGCCTTTTCACTAGCTGCTACTGCGGTGTCACCTCTAGCAAGACTTGTGAAGTTCTATTCTCAGCCCGAGTGTCTGCTATGTGGAGGCATGCGAGAATGAGGCGTGCTTGTGTTGAAGCTTGTGCGGCAGGCTGGAAACGGGCATGTAAAAATCGAGTACCAATCAGTAGAGAACCAGAGTTCCGCTGTCTTGCGACCATTAACCCGGATAAACCGAAAGACAAACTTTAAAAAAAAAAAAATATCTTACGATCTACACAGACAGCGCTTCAAATTAAGTCGGAAATTGAAACAAATGAAGCGTAGCTTAGAGGCATACAACTACTGTCGCAATTAACATGCAATTGAGGACAACGTGGTTTCAGCGTACTACAACTATAACAAAAAGTTCGGAAACCTACTGAACACAAAGACTTTTAATATATATAGCTAAACACATCCTAATTAAACAATTGGCTGCTAACTGGGCTAACAATAACTAATAGAAATACATACACAACATTTTAACATCCCCCTACCTTCCGACTCGACAATACACACGACGATTTCACAAACAAAACCGAACGGAGCACAACAATGAAAATAACCAGCCAAACGTCATAAAATATAATCTAAACACACGACAGCAATATTACAAATTAAAAACAGCGGGCCACATTTATAAGCATTAAGTCTACGAGTGTGCACTTAAAAAAAAGGAAAAATTATCAAGGATAGGAACAAACATACTGTAAAATTACACTTATATACACAAAGACTTACCTTAACTGTGAATTATTCCAACGATGGAGAAAACGCTGACAATACACACTTGTTGCTAGTCCTTCACACGAAATGGAGCCGACAGGATTCACTTCGATGTAAAAGAAGTTCCACACAGCAGCTAATCCCTTTTATCAAGGTAATAGTGGGCTGGCCAAGGCAGAGATGACATCACAATGTGGGAGGATCACAGGGGCTTCTATCCTGCATGCAAATAAGGCAGAGTTTACGTCAGTCTGGAGGAGGAAACGTCTCAGGATCTACTCTAGGAGCTAAGGCAGATGTGACATCAGTATTTATGAGCCGACTAGATGTTTTTAATTTTGGTTCTAAACCGGAAACTGAAGTAGTACGGAGAGTTAGGAAGCTGAACTATAAATCAGTATACAGAATTTTATTTAAAAGCTGCTGTTAATTTTTTTTTGGCCTGTAGCACATAAGGGGGACTTAAGGAAACAGCAGATAGAGCTAGTGGATTTGATATCCCGTTGTTTTCCTTTAAGGTTTTGGATGTGATAAATGTCATGCCTTCCAAAGTGATTGGTGCAACAGTCTGTTAAGTCCAGTAAAACATCATTTTCTAAAAAGAACCAAATTCAGCAATCACATTAAGGCTGCTGGTTATATTTTTAGCTACTTTACTGATGGCTGAGGTGTACAGTACTGCTGGCCATGACTACTGAAGGCTAGGGGTGGTGTGGTACTGAAGGCTGTGGGTAAATAACACTGCAGATCGAAGTACAGTACTGATGGCTGAGGTGTACAGTCCTGCTGGCCATGACTACTGAAGGCTAGGGGTGGTGTGGTACTGAAGGCTGTTGGTAAATAACACTGCAGATCAAAGTACGGTACTGATGGCTGAGGTGCACAGTACTGCTGCCCATGACTACTGAATGCTAGGGGTGGGGTGGCGCTGAAGGCTGTGGGTAAATAACACTGCAGATCAAAGTATGGTACTGATGGCTGAGGTGTACATTACTGCTGCACATGACTACAGAAGGCTAGGGGTGGGGTGGTACTGAAGGCTGTGGGTAAATAACACTGCAGATCAAAGTACAGTACTGATGGCAGAGGTGTACAGTACTGCTGGCCATGACTACGGAAGGCTAGGGGTGGGGTGGTACTGAAGGCGGTGGGTAAATAACACTGCAGATCAAAGTACTGTACTGATGGCTGAGGTGTACAGTACTACTGCACATGACTACAGAAGGCTAGGGGTGGGGTGGCACTGAAGGCTGTGGGTAAATAACACTGCAGATCAAAGTACTGTACTGATGGCTGAGATGTACAGTACTGCTGCCCATGACTACTGAAGGATAGGGGTGGGTGGTACTGAAAGCTGTGGGTAAATAACACTGCAGATCAAAGTATGATACTGATGGCTGAGGTGTACAGTACTGCTGGCCATGACTACTGACGGCTAGGGGTGGGGTGGTACTGAAGGCTGTGAGTAAATAACACTGCAGATCAATGTACTGTACTGATGGCTGTGTACAGTACTGCTGCCCATGACTACTGAAGGCTAGAGGTGGGGTCGTACTGAAGGCTGTGGGTAAATAACACTGCAAATCAAAGTATGGTACTGATGGCTGAGGTGTACAGTACTGCTGGCTATGACTACTGAAGGCTAGGGGTGGGGTAGTACTGAAGGCTGTGGGTAAATAACAGTGTAGTTCGAAGTATTGTACTGATGGCTGAGGTGTAACATACAGCTGCCCATGACTACTGAAGGCTAGGGTTGGGGTGGTACTGAAGGCTGTGGGTAAATAACACTGCAGATCAAAGTACGGTACTGATGGCTGAGGAGTACAGTACAGTTACCCATGACTACTGAAGGCTAGGGGTGGTGTGGTACTAAAGGCTGTGGGTAAATAACACTGCAGATCAAAGTACGGTACTGATGGCTGAGGTGTACATTACTGCTGCCCATGACTACTGAAGGCTAGAGGTGGGGTGGTACTGAAAGCTGTGGGTAAATAACACTGCAGATCAAAGTACGGTACTGATGGCTGAGGTGTACAGTACTGCTGGCCATGACTACTGAAGGCTAGGGGTGGTGTGGTACTGAAGGCTGTGGGTAAATAACACTGCAGATCGAAGTACGGTACTGATGGCTGAGGTGTACAGTACTGCTGGCCATGACTACTGAAGGCTAGGGGTGGTGTGGTACTGAAGGCTGTTGGTAAATAACACTGCAGATCAAAGTACGGTACTGATGGCTGAAGTGAACAGTACTGCTGCCCATGACTACTGAATGGTAGGGGTGGGGTGGTGCTGAAGGCTGTGGGTAAATAACACTGCAGATCAAAGTACGGTACTGATGGCTATGAACATTACTGCTGCCCATGACTATTGAATGCTAGGGGTGGGGTGGTACTGAAGGCTGTGGATAAATAACACTGCAGATCAAAGTACTGTACTGATGGCGGAGGTGTACAGTACAGCTGCCCATGACTACTGAAGGCTAGGGTTAGGGTGTTACTGAAGGCTGTGGGTAAACAACACTGCAGATCAAAGTACGGTACTGATGGCAGAGGTGTACAGTACTGCTGGCTATGACTATGGGTGGGGTGCTACTGAAGGCTGTGGGTAAATAACACTGCAAAGCAAAGTACGGTACTGATGGCTGAGGTGTACAGTACTACTGGCCATGACTACTGAAGGCTAGGGGTGGGGTGGTACTGAAGGCTGTGGGTAAATAACACTGCAGATCAAAGTACGGTACTGATGGCGGAGGTGTACAGTACTGCTGCCCATGACTGCTGAATGCTAGGGGTGGTGTGGTACTGAAGGCTGTGGGTAAATACCACTGCACATCAAAGTACGGTACTGATGGCTGTGGTATACAGTACTGCTGCCCATGACTACTGAAGGCTAGCAGTGATATGGTACTGAAGGCTGTGGGTAAATAACACTGCAGATCAATGTACGGTACTGATGGCTGAGATGTACAGTACTGCTGCCCGTGACTACTGAAGGCTAGGGGTGGGGTGGTACTGAAGGCTGTTTGTAAATAACACTACAGATCAAAGTACGGTCCTGATGGCTGAGCTGTACAGTACTGCTGGCCATGACTACTGAAGGCTAGGGTTGGGGTGGTACTGAAGGCTCTGGGTAAATAACACTGCAGATCAAAGTACGGTATGATGGCTGAGGTGTACAGTACTCCTGGCCATGACTACTGAAGGCTAGGGGTGGGGTGGTACTGAAGGTTGTGGGCAGATAACCCTGCAAACCAAAGTACGATACTGATGGCTGAGGTGTACAGTACTGCTGGCTATGACTACCCACAGCCTTCAGTACCACCCCACCCCTAGCCTTCAGTAAAGAACACTGCAAACCAAAGTGCGGTGCTGATGGCTGAGGTGTACAGTACTGCTGCCCATGACTACTGAAGGCTAGGGGTGGGTGGTACTGAAGGCTGTGGGTAAATAACACTGCAAAATAAAGTATGGTACTGATGGCTCAGGTATATAGTACTGCTGGCCATGACTACTGAAGACTAGGGTTTAAAATTTTTATTTATTTATTTTTATTTAGCGTTTGTTAACCATAAATATCCGATTTGTAACAAGCCAATTTTCAGTGCAGGCCCGGAGAGAAATGCTCCAGATGCACGTCTTTGAAATGTGGAAGGAAACTGGAGCACCCGTAGAAAACCCACACCAATGCAGGGAGGACATGCAGACTCTGTACAGAAGGCACTCCAACCTAGAATCAAACCAGAGAACCTTTTGCTGTGAGGCAATAACATTACTGCTGCAGCACTATGCCATACAGTATCACACCATGCTCCGCTTTACTGCTAACCCCATCCTTCAGTACCACATCATGTTCTGCAGTATTGATAAAGCTAAGACTCTGGGTTCCATACTATGTTCTGCAGTACTTCTCACCCCTAGCCTTCAGTACCACACCATGTTCTGTATTACCGCTCACCCCCTTAAAAGTATTGCAAAATGTGATGTGGTACTAAAGACACTGGGTAAGTAGCACTGCAAACTATGGTGCCATACTGAAGGCTGAGGTGCATAATACGGCAGGCCATGGTGTGGAACTGAATGCTGGGATTGAGCTGTACTGCTTATCAGGGTGGGGCACTGAAGGTTGGGGGTGAGCAGTAATGCAGAATGTGGGGTGGTACTGAAGGATGAGGGTGAGCATTACTGCAGAACATGTTGTAGTTTTGTTGGCCAGAATCAGCAGTACTGCAAGACATAATGTGGTACTAAAGACTGGAGGCGAGCTGCAGTAGAAAGCATGGTGTGACATGTAAGGCTGGGAAAGGGCTGTACCACAGAACTTGGTTTTCTTACTTCTGGTTGGAAGTAAGCAGTACTGAATGCGGTGGTGGTGCTGTGGTAGCATTGTCGCCTCACAGTTAGACGTTGCCCGTTTGATCCTCAGTTAGAGCGTCTTCTGCGTGGAGACATGCGTGAATGGGTGTTCCTTCATTGAAGGTTGTGCGTTAGGCCCGGCAAGCCAGCATGTAAAACTCTACTGCCAATCATTAGCGAACCGGAGTTCCGCTGTGGCGACCCCTAACCGGGAAAAGCCGAAAGACACAAACAAACATAGCTCATACCTCATAGTGGATAGTTTACTACTAGGATTACTGCACTGTCGGGCCATTTTAAGCATAGCCAATTACCCCATGTCAGGATCAAATTCTGTACCTTGTGTTTGCAAGGTAAACACATTAATCATTATGCTAACCTCCTAAACATAACATAGACTCTGAAGGCTTGGAGTGTACAATATTGCAGGACTTGATGTAGTATTAAAGGCTAGGGATGAGCAGTACTGCAGAACATGGTGTGGTACTGAAGGCTGGGGGTGAGCGGTACTATAGAACATGGTGTGGTACTGAAGGCTGGGATTAGTAGTACTATCGAATATGGTGTGGTAATGAAGGATGTTGAGCACGATGGCAGAACTTGGTGTGGTACTGAAGGGTTGGGGTGTGCAGTACTACAGAACATTTTGTGGTACTGAAGCCTTCATGTTGAGCAGTACCTCAGAACATGTTATGGTACCGAAGGCTGGGGCTGAGCAGTACTGCAGAACATGGTCTGGTACTGAAGGCAGGGACTGAGCAGTACTGCAGAACATGGTCTGGTACTGAAGGCAGGGACTGAGCAGTACTGCAGAACATGGTCTGGTACTGAAGGCAGGGGCTGAGCATTACTGTAGAACATGGTCTGGTACTGAAGGCTGAGGGTGAGCAGTACTGCAGAACATGATGTATTGAAGGCTGAGGGTGAGCAGTACTGTAGAACATGGTGTGGTACTGAAGGAAGGGGTGAACAGTATTACAGAACATGGTGTGATACTGAAGGCTGGGGTGAGCAATACTACAGAACATGGTGAGGTATTGAAGGATGGGTGTGCAGTACTGAAAGACCTTGTGTGGTACCGAATGCTGGGTATGAGCAGTACTACAGAACATGGTGTGGTACTGAAGGCTGGGTGTGCAGTATTGCAGAACATGGTAAGGTAAGGAAAGCTGGGGGTGGGCAGTATTGCAGACCATAGTGGGGTACTGAAGGCTGGGGTTGAGCAGTACTGCAGAACATGGTGTGGTACCGATGGTTGTGTGTGAGCGGTATTGCAGGAAATTGTGTGGTACTGAAGGCTTGGGATGAGCATTACTGCAGAACATAGTGTGGCACTAAAAGATTGGGGTGGGCAGTACTGCAGAACATGGTGTGATACTGAAGGTTGAGGTGAACCGTACTGCAGAACATGGTGTGGTACTGAAGGCTGGAGGTGAGCAGTACTACAGAACATGGTGTGGTACTGAAGTCTGGGGGTGAGCAGTACTGCAGAACATGGTGTGGTACTGAAGGCTGGGGGTGAGCAGTACTGCAGAACATGGTGTGGTACTGAAGGCTGGGGTGAGCAGTTTTGCATAGCATGGTGGAATGGGGGTATAGCTCAGTGGTAGAGCATTTGACTGCAAATTAAGAGGTTCATAGGTTTATAGATTAGTACTAAGCTAAGTGCCCTTGCGAGCCATTTTAAGCATAGCCAATTATCCCTTGTGAGAATCAAACCCTGCACCTTGTGTTTGCAAGGCAAGTACCTTAACCATTAGGCCACCCTCCCCAGTTCAAACCCGGGAGCCCTCTGTAAGGGTGATTTTTTGGCTTGTTTACTGAGTTAAAACAGTAGGGGTGTTCTGCACCAATGCTCTGTTGAATAACCAGGCTCCTGAGGCTCCTGTAAAGCTACAAAAAAAAAGTGCCTTTTTGCATTCATTTATCATTTATCGCACTTGTGGTGTGCTTTATTACAGACTGCACTGTTTAGATCAGCTTTATATCAGTTGCACTGTACTGATTTGAGTCTTGCTGTCTTAATTGTTATAACTGCTTTTTAGCTCCGTTAAGTGCTGTGTACTGTTTTTTGTACTGTTGGAATTGTATAATACCTGCAACTATCCTGTTCTACTTGCAGGAAGTGTTCAATTTAGCTTTAGCATAGTCTGGATACAGGGTTTCTGCATCCAGAGCTGATTGTCTGATCCCAGAAACTTTTTTCCAATTCACCTGGTGTTAGTGGGGGCCTGCTCGCACCCTAGTGAGAGTAGTAGTTCTGGTTGGAACCTGTTCTGACACAGGGTGATTGTCTAAAAGCCGAGGGATAAGATCATTGTATACATTCAGTGACTTAGCTTCAGTTACGTTCTCCACTTATTTAAAGAGCACGTTTGCGTGGGTTTCCACATTGCACAGAAGCGCCACACCATAGTAATCCATCTGCAAGGTATTCTCTCTTCAAATCTTCCCTTAGCAGTGCCTAAGACAACCCAAGGCAGCACAGACCCAATCCAGAGGTATAAGCTTCGGGCTAAGGCTAAACCCAATCACAAATTAGACACAACCCCCTACCCTCTCTAATCTGATCTCCTCATTCCCTCACCCACAGTCTGGGAAACATGAGGAGGCAACTCCCTACAGTTTCTCCAGCTTGAATGGTCGAGATAGGCATCATGTAGCAGTGTAGCAGCTGCCTCATGTACACAGACAACCCACTGCTCTTAACACCCAAGAACACTTCCTGTGAGAGATGCAACTATTTAACGAGCCTGGCATCCAGGCTGTCTCACTCATAAGCCCACACAACCAGCAAGTGGGTGGTTGACTGCTCAGACACAGACACTGCAGTTCACACACCATCCACTCCCACACAGCACACACAGGCACATACATCACCCTCACCTTCACAGCACATACCCTCATTTGCGGAGGTTCTTACCAGAAATTTACCAAAACAGAAGAGACCTCCCAAGCAAAAGCACAGAAACACCTCACAGCACACACCAATGCACAACTCACATAATCCACACACCAGTGTCTCACAACCACCAAGGACAAAAAACAAACCCAACATTTTAATCATTGGAGATTCGATAGTGACACACACAGATGTGCCACTCACCTGGCTGGATAAGGATAATGTCACTGCGAGTTGCTTGTCAGGTGCCAGAATCTGTCATATCACACATGTACTCAAGTCTCTCAGCAACAGGTACAGTTATGACTCCGTCACTGTCCATGTTGCTGTAAATGACTTGAGACGTACCTCTCTGGACTATATGAAGAAGTCTCTGTAGTGGAGAGGAAAGCGCTTAACTGTTTGTGGAATAAATCTGGTGTCCTTTGGAGTGCTCACTTTCTTCTGTTTTTTATTCTATATGAAGAGATACATGATTGAGCTCACGGAATGCGTGTCCCAGACAGGTATGTCCCTAGCCTTAAGCAGCATTTTACGATCACCCAGAATGATACCTCAATACAAAAAAAATGATTGATTTTAGTAACTGGCTTAGCTTCTGGTGTCATTCAAAGGGAATCCAGTACTTGTCAACCTGGGATGACATGACTGACGAGCCTCGATGCTTTGCCAGAGATGACATTCATCTGTCTCCAATGGGCTTCTGGATATTGGCAAAGGCTCTTGCCTCCCCCATAGTGCCTTTTTTAGGCAAGGTCATGAGAATAAAACTCCCAACGTAAAAAATACATCAAAATTTGAACTAAAGGTTATGCTGATAAATGCTAGGAGCCTTACTATAAAACTGCACCCTCTGGAAGATGCTGACATATGTGCCATCACCGAGACCTAGTCCAAATCTGCTGACAGCACCCACTCCATACCAGGCTACTCATCCTTCCATACGTTCAGACCCCGACCAAAGGGCTTTTAAACTAAAGGCAGTGGGGTATCTATATTTATTAAAGATAAATACCGTCTAGGCTGATCAAGCAGTATGATGCACAGAAGACACTCCAGGTGCAGCTAACTGTAGACCAGACACCCATCCAAGTCATAGCGAGCTATAGGCCCCTATTCATGAATCAAGATAGCCACTCCACCTATCTAGACCTACTTGAATCTATAAATGTGCTACCTCACACTCTGATCTTGGGAGACGTCAATTATCCAACCATAAACTGATAAAAAAACTACTCTAGCCAAAACCCATTTGCTCAGTGATCTCTCAACTTCCTCAACTCTAATGCTCTGGATCAGCTGGCAAATACCCCTACAAGGGGTGAAAATATATTAGACCTAGTACTGACAAACATGGCCAACCACTGTAGTACCCCCCTACAGTGTGACCCTCCCTGGTGAGCTCAGATCACCAGTTAGTCACCTTCACTCTTAACATCATACCACGCCTCCCCCCCCCCCCAAGCTGAGATCAGGCAAAAAAAACATATCCAAAGCTGACTATAGCCACTTATGGGCAGGCATAAACAGTTTCGTAGCTACCCTCCCCCCAATTGAGGGAACAGAGGGAACGGACACCTATGCAGAGAGTTGCACCAGGGCTCTATAAAAGCACCTATATAGCTGGATAGACTCTGCTGTACCAGAGAGAACAAAGGATATCTATTAGGGAGAAGCAAACCAGTCTGTTGGACCTGTGCCATAAACAGACTTTATACTAGAAGAAAGAAACTACTGACTTAAGAGCAGGAAGGGGCAAGTGCCAAGCTAGAAGCAGACCCTCCTGAACCTAAACAAACAACTAAGGGCCCTCGTGAGATCCTCCAAAGCTAACTTTCAAACTTGCCTCCTCATCAAAAGACAATCATAAGGCAGTCTTTAGGTATGTTCGTAACCTAAAGAGCAAGCAAAAGCCTTGTACTGAACTTGTAGTCAATAGCATTACACACACTAATACTGATGACATAGCTAACCTGCTTGCTGACAGGTTTAGTGAAAACTTTACCCCATCCCCCCCAAAGTTAATCAAGATCTTCTCAACACCTGCTCCCCACCATTTATCTTCAACGAACAGATGTTGAATGCTCTTTTAAAGGCATAAAATTCAGCCTCCATGGGACCTGACAACATCCCAGGCTGCATCTTACATGGCCTCAAGCAGGAATTGGCAACACCTTTAGGCACCCTATTCAACCAATGCTTAAGCACTGGATATGTACCCACAGAGTGGATGACTGCTACTGTCATTCCATTGTACAAAGGTAGTGCAACCACTGACATACGTAACTACCAGCCCATTAGCCTTACAAGCCTGATATGTAAGGCCGTGGAATGCATAATCATGGATCTCATAAACAGGACATCGGTAGCCTCTAAGCACTTGACCCCACTCAGTATGGGATTGTCAAGGTGAGATCATGCCTGTTGAACCTGGTGGATTTTTTTTGAAACCGTCACCAAGGCCCTGGATGAGGGAAAAGAGGTGCACACTGCCTACCTCGACTTCACCAAGGCTTTTGACACTGGACCTCACTCTGGTATAGTAGATAAGCTCACTCAGCTGGGTATCAACCCTTACAACACTAGGTGGATTGCCAATTGGCTCACTGACCCCATACAGTTAAAAGTGGGGACTCCACCTCAAATAGTAAACCTGTAACTAGTGGGGTCCCTCAGGGTTTGGTCTTAGGACCCCTACTTTTTGGAATATACTTTTCCGATGTGCAGGCAAAAACAAGCTGGAATATACTTTTCCGATGTGCAGGCAAAAACAAAAAGTCTATGGCTGACCAAGTTTGCGGATGACTGCAAACTGGGGGTGGTCATGGACTCCCCAAGTGATGTAAATATTCTCCAGGAGGCACTTACCCAAACTAATGACTGGTAACTAAAACATGGCCTCAAACTCAATGCCAAAAAGTGTATAGTTATCCCCTTGGGTAAAAATTATGTACCCACAAAGTGCTACATCAACAACATCCTTAGCACACAGTCAGTAGTAGGGGATATGAGCACCTTGGTAGATGCAATCTGGCATTTTGATCAACACGTAGCCTCAGTAGTGCATAGGGCATACTACATGGCTCATCTCATAAATAAGGGCATAGCATCCATGAAAAAAGAAGGGTATAACCTCTCTGTACTCTTCCTTAAGCAGCCCTATAATCAAGTACAGTGCCCCCTTTGGTATGTACCTCCATAGGCACTTGCGGCAGCTAGAGGGACCACAGAGGTTCCTCACTAGAAGAATTCAGGGATGTTCTTCATGTTTCACTGTTGCAGTCATTACATTTGGGTAATCCTGCTGACAGGTTGCCCTCAGCTAGCCTGAATTCCAAAGTCTTGGGTCCTGCGTCGGCTGCTGTCACCCCTTCCCTGATGTCAGGTCATCAGGGGTATAAAAGAAGCAGCCAACGCCATTTTCTTCAGTCTTTCTTGCCACACAGTGCCCGAAGCAGAAGCAGTTCGCAAGTGCCGGTCGGCTGACTCCTGAAATTTTCATATTTGAGTTTCAGATCTGATGTCTTCAATAAAGCTAATTACCCCGTTGGGGAAACTTTTTTCTTGCTCCAGACCGATGTCAGAAAAAGTTAATCATTGTATTTCTTGTGGAAAGCAAATACCTCATAAGGATTTTCATTCTTACTGTATTCCTTGCCTAGGCCCTGATCACAACGTTACTGATTGTCGGTTTTGTGCTAGATTTAACTAATGTACTATTAAGCATTGGTATGATTTTGCTTTAAACTTTTTTGGACGCCAGTTTAATTATCCTGAATTGTCGTCGGATAGCCATCCGACTACCGGAGTTTACAAAAAAACGCAAAGAAAAGGATAGAGAAAAACAACCAAGGCCCAAAACCGACGACGAAGCTTCTAAGCCAGTCGCCGGCTCGCCGGTTCTCAGTGAGGCACTTTTGCAGCCCCTGACACCCGCTACTTTAGAGTCGCAGGCCGCTACCGACTCCCACATGGAGTTGGCCATGCCGCTGGATACTCAAGGTATTGGAGCCTCGGACGCTAATCCCTCAGATGGGTCCAGAGCCGCTGAGCAGGTACCGGCTTCTGAGGGTGTATTCAGGCCTAAACATCTTTACATTAAAATGACTTCAGCTTCAAAGGCAAAGACTAAAGCACCTTCTCTAATGCAAGGAAACAAACTCAAGAGCCACGTGGACAGGCCTCTATGCCCAAAAAACAGATGCTCAAAATGGCCGAAGACTTGATTACCTTGATCAGGGGTTCCCATCCCCCTCCTGATAAGAGGCCTAGGCAAGACACTGACTATGACTCTTCAGATCAGGTTTCTATTTCTTCTGATTCCTCTTCTGATCAGGAATATTCTCTTCCCCCCTATGAGGATTCTGATGCTGAAGAATCTATACCTTCAGCTTCTCCTCCTGAGGACTATTCCTTTGGGGAAACCTTGCATACCATGAGGGAGCATTTCCACTGGGAGATCCAAGATTTTTCAGAATCTAAAAATAGGCTCAGGGATTTTCTTTTACTACCTCAGCACAGGCCTCTAGCCATTCCACCTGTTTTAGACATTGTAGATTATGTGTTTTCGGAATCTAGTCTGACCCCTGACTCCTTACCCCCAGCTCCTGTTAAGCCTGACAGATATTACAGGGTTCCTGACTCACACAGATTTCTTTTTAAAAAATCTGTTGCTGACACAGAAACTATTTCACAGGGTCCAAAGGGAGTTAAGGCTTCCACTGCAAAAAACCCAACCCCCTCTGACAGAGATTCAAGGGCACTGGATAGATGGGGAAAAAAGGTTTACACATCTGCAGCTTGGGCTATAAGGGCCTTAAACCGTCAAGTTCATATGCTTAAGTATCAGCAACATGTCATGGGATTACTTAAACAGAAAATGTTGTTAAATTCTGAATGTGCGGAAAACAAGGAAATGCAGGATGTATTGTATGCAGCAGAACAAATTGGAAAACATACTTTGCAATGTGGTTTTGATTCTTTGGAGGCCTCCTGCAGGGCCGCAGTTACGGGTTCTGTAATTAGGAGGCATGCTTGGTTAAAGGAACAAAATCTGCCTGATCATGTTAAAGTTAAATTACTAGATGCACCTTTACAGTATGATACTTTGTTTGCTGTTAAGGCAGAAGAGGTGTTAAAGAAAATGGAGGACAAATCTAAATCTATGCAAACTGTCAAAGATTTTTTACAAGTACAGCCACCTAGGTTTTGTAGACACTGGCCTACAAAATATTGGTCATTTCCTGTGTCAGACAGACCTCAAAGGGGCAGATCCCAGGCACAAGGTTCTTATAGGCCCAAGCAATGGGGGACTTCTACCTCCAAAGCTGGGGAAGATAGATCACAAACATACAGAAAACAGTCCCAATGACTTCCCCCTGCCTGCACCAAGCACTTATCTTCTGGCAGCACCCTTAGGGGGAAAATTAGCACTTTTTGCTCAAAATTGGCACATCATAACCCAGGACAAGTGGGTTCTAAACATAGTGTTACAAGGCTACAAGTTCCATTTCCATACTCTGCCAAAGGCAAACGGCTGGCCAAATCTTCCAAAATATCAATGTTCAGAGGTACAAAAACAAGTCTCATCCCTCATGGACATGGGGGCCATTCAACAAGTAACAGAGCAAGAGCAGGGACAAGGATTTTACTCAAGACTGTTCTTGATACTCAGAAAGGACAAGGCCTGGAGGCCGATACTGGACCTATCTATTCTGAACACTTTCCTGGATATTCCAAAATTCAAAATGTTGACTTTGCAGCAGCTTCTGCCCATGCTGGGCAAGAATGCTTGGCTTGTGATTTTAGACCTAAAAGAGGCATACCTGCATGTTCCAATCAGACAATCATGCAGAAGATACCTAAGATTCATGGCTGGTTCAATGCATTACCAATTCTCTGCACTGCCCTTTGGCTTATCTACTGTGCCCAGGGTCTTTATAAAGTGCCTGGCACCAGTAATTGCATTCTGCAGACAAAGAGGAATACAAATATATCCTTACTTGAAAGACTGTTTCATTCAAGCAAAGAACAAGGACATTCTTCTTCAACATCTGGCAATTGTGAAAAGACTTCTAACATGCCTAGGGTACACAGTCAACAAAAAGAAATCAAAACTAGTACCCTCACAAGAGATAACATTCCTGGGTGCAAGCTTGAATACAACTGCCCAGATGGCTTATCTCACACCAGACAAACAAAACCAACTGACAACCTATTTCAAAATGTTGGCAACAAAGGCCCAGTTATCTGCAAGAAAAATTCTGCAGGCTTTGGGCTTCATGGCATCCTGCATCCTAATTCCGTATGCAAGACTGCATATGAGGAAACTTCAATGGTACCTAAAAAGTGTTTGGACTCAACATTGCCACAGCCTGGAAATGGTCATTATGCTCATTCCTTGCCTGAAACAGGAGTTTTGATGGTGGGCAAAGGCTTGTCAACAGAACAAGGGACAGCCATTCACATTACCTCCAGCCAGGCAGACACTAACAACAGATGCATTAGACTATGCCTGGGGAGCCCACATGGCAGGAAGATGCATTCAGGGCACATGGTCCTCAAACCAAATGCATCTACATATAGGTTCATAGGTTCATACTAGGCTATCTGCCCTAGGGCATTTATAAGCCTAGCCAGAATGTGTTTGGCTTTCGCCACCCATTTTAAATTTATTTTGCTATGCCCTTTTTCGAGGTTAGTATACTGTGCCTCTGTCTAACAGTGACACAGAAGTGATACCCGGGGTAAACCTACGATCTCCCATCCACTCATCAAGATTCCTCTTGAAGAGAGTCAATGAGGGACTCTGCCTAACCTGGACTGGGATTTTATTCCAGAGTGAAGGGAGCCTCTGGGTTATGAATCTGTCCCTCCAGCATGTCCTATTTATTTCAGTGCTGAGGTTCAAGTCTCGAGCGTAGCTCGATGGGATTTGGATTTTCTGAGGTGCAGCATGTCCATTAATTCCGGGTTGGACATGGCTTTATACGTCAGGCACAGATCGCCTCTGAACAGGCGGTATGCCACTGAGTAGAGCTGGAGTTTCTTTAACCGGGCAGCATATGGCATCTGTTTGAGCCCTTTGATCCTCTTGGTGAGGTCAATCAAAAAGAGATATTAGCTGTTCAAAATGCCCTGACAGCTTTCAAGGACCTACTTCATCCGGGACAGCTACTGATAAAGACAGACAACACCACGGTCATGTGATATATAAACAAGCAGGGGGGCACACATTCTTACCCGCTTTCCAGACTAGCCATGACCTTGTGGGACACAGCTTTGACTTACCAAGTACATATGCTAGCACAATTCCTGCCAGGAAAGGAAAATACTCTGGTAGATGAACTAAGCAGAAACCTCATGGATCCCCATGAGTGGAATTTGGATCCACAAGTCTTCAGCATGACAACAAGGAAATGGGGATGCCCAGACATAGATCTATTTGCCTCCCCTCTCAATTACCAACTAAAAAGATTCTGCACAAGGACTTATCACAGACGAGCATGGAAAGTGGACACCCTATCTTTCAGCTGGAAAAACCTATCAGTATATGCCTTTCCTCCACTGCCTCTCCTCCCCAAGGTGCTCCTAAAGGTCAGACAGGAGAAGCCAAAGATGATACTGATTGTCCCAGACTGGCCACGCCAGTACTGGTATCCAATACTAAGGAACTTATCTCTATACCCAGCTTGGACCTTCCCTCAAATACCTCGACTACTGTCCCAGCAAAACAATCAGATCATGCACAGCCAACTCAGGACATTAAACCTGGCAGCATGGCGGATAATGTAGTCATACAAAAAACACCTCTCAGTAAAGCTGTGATGGATGATATTCTGGAAGCCAGAAGGCCTAGTACTAGAAAGTCTTATGCTGGAAAATGGAAGAGATTCTGTGCCTGGAACCAGGCACAAGGAACTGATACAGCGTTACCAAATATTCCTCAGATTTTGCAATACTTGACTGAGATGCTGGACAAAGGCCTATCTTTTTCATCAATTAAAATTCATGCCTCTGCCATTTCGGCTCATTAGAGCCACCACTTTTTTCTCACCCTTTATTAAGGCAGTACCTCAGAGGAGCCAAAAATTTAAGGCCCCCAAGGAGACTACCAATACCTGCATGGGACCTCAACTATGTCTTGGAAAAGCTCACCCTGCCTCCTTTTGAGACAGCTGCTACTGCTGATATGAAGACATGAGGCTCATTAGTTAAGTACTAAGCTAACTGCTCTATGCAGCCATTTTAAACCCAGCCAATTATCCCTTGTGAGATTCAAACCCTGCACCCTTGTTAAGAAGGCAAACACCTACTAATAGACCCACCCCTTTTTATCTTGGAAAACAGCTGTGCTCTTAACAATTACTTCTGCAAGATGAGTTTCAGAGCTACAGGCACTCATGGCTGTGGAACCTTTCATCATTTTTCATCCAGACAGGGTCTCCCTGAAGACAAACCCAGCATTTATGCCTAACATAGTGTCCAGTATGGCTCTTAACCAAGCCATCCATCTGACAACCTTTTACCCAAATCCACAGAACAAGGGGGAGAGAATTCTGCATTCTTTGGACGTACACAGACAGCTTAGATTCTACCTGGACAGTACCAAAGCTTTCAGGAAGACAGAGCAATTACTAGCGGCATATGCTGCAGGATCACAAGGAAAGCTTATCTCAAAGCAGACTATTTCTAAGTGGTTAGGCCACTGCATTCATTTCTGCTACTTTCACCATGGTAAGCCAGTGCCTAAGGGCATTAGACCTCATTCCACCAGAGCTGCAGCCACCTCAGCAGCCTTTCGCAGGGGAGTACCAAGCAGAGACATTTTAGAGGCGGCTACTTGGAGTTCAGTGCACACCTTTACAAAGCATTATCATCTGCCACTCTACTCTAAATCCAGGGCAGGCTTTGCCACTGCAGTTCTGCAGGGCCTCATAGCCGCTCCTACTGCTGTCTAGTTCCAACCTCCCAACCATAGCTTTGGGACTCTACCCAAATGTAATTACTGCAACAGTGAAACACAAAGAACATAGTACAGTTGTGTACAATTACCATAAATGTAGATGTTCAAGTGTATTCACTGTTGCAGTCCAGGTTATCCACCCGCCTTCCCCCTTTTTTCTTTTGGATCTTATCTTTCCTTCTCTGATTTATACTACATATGTGGTGTATTTGCTTATAGATGAAGGTAAAATTTATATCGGTGTATTTCTGAATATATATATAAAGTTTGGCTACCCTTTTTGGGGGCATCTGACATCTGGGGCAAGAAAAACTGAAGAAAATGGCATTGGCTGCTTCTTTTATACCCCTGACGACCTGACGTCAGGGAAGGGGCAACAGCAGCCAACGGAGGACCCAAGAATTTGGAATTCAGGCCGGCTGAGGACAACCTGCCAGCAAGATTACCCAAATGTAATGACTGCAACAGTGAATGCACTCAAACATATACATTTATGGTAAGTGTACACAACTGTACTTTTCCAACACCTATCCTAAGAGGCTAGGGTTAAGTCCCTCTCACTTTACCCCTTTTCATATAGACTGCTCAGAGGGGACCTCTGTCTGGCATTTAAAGCCATCTCAAACCCCGCCCTACTGGAAATGCTGCATATTCGCAAGTTAAAAGCCACATGTCATGCACACTCAAGACCTAAACCTAGCCAGTGACATTAATAGGACCTGCTGGCAGGACAGACGTGTCCCACAGACTCCCCCATTTGTGGAATAGACTCCCTCTCCATGTTAAGCAGAGTGCTTCTCTGTCCTTGTTGAAGTGTAACCTGGATGACTGGATGGGTAATAGAAAATATAACCCTGGGATCCCACTTATATCCCTGCTTGACAGGGAGGATAGGTGCTGACCTTGGAAACATGGGTGCAAAACATTGGTTAGGCTTGGAAAGGCCTCATGGCCAGTAGCCTAATACCTTCCTATGATCCTATGGTGTGGTACTGAATGCTGGGGGTGAGCTCTACTGCAGAACATGGTGTGGTATTGAAAGTTGCGGGGTGTGGAACCGAAGGATGGGGGGGTGAAGGGTACTACAGAACATGGTGTGGTACTGAAGGCTAGGTGTGCAGTACTGCAGAACATTGTGTGGTGCTAAAGGCAGGGATGTGCATTTCTGCAGTAAATGGTGTGGTTCTGAAGGTTTGGGGTGAGTCTTCAGAACATGGTGTGGTACTGAAGGCTGGGGTTGTGCAGTACTGAAGTCTGGGGTGAGCAGTACTAGAGAGCATGATGTGGTACTGAAGGCTGGGGGTGAGTAGTACTACAGAACGTGGTGTGGTACTGAAAGATGGGGTGAGCTTTACTGCAGAACATGGTATAGTAAGGAAGGCTGGGGGTGACCGGTACTGCAGGACATTGTGCGGTACTGAAGGCTGGGGATGAGCAGTACTACAGAGTATGGTGTGCTACTGAAGGCGAGCTGTACTCCAGAACATGGTGTGGTACTGAAGGCTAAAGGTGAACAGTGCTGCAGACCTTTGTGTTGTACTGATGGCTAAAGTGTGCGGTTCTGCAGTACATGGTGTCTTTATGAAGGCTTGGGGTGAGCAGTACTACAGAACATGGTGTGGTACTGAAGGCTGGGAGTGAGCAGTACTAGAGAACTTGGTGTTTTACTGAAGGCTGGGGCTGAGCAGTATTACAGCGCATGGTATGGTACTGAAGGCTTGGGGTGAGTAGTACCTCAGAACACGGAGGAGTACTGAAGGCTGGGGGTGAGCAGTATCCTACAACTGGGATGACTGAATCTCTAAACTACAACAAATTCTTGTGCATCATTCATTGAGAAGATTGAGTGTTAGAGAAAGTATAATGGTAAGGCAGGCAGATAAGGGTGGGGTGACAGTAGTGATTTGCATGGGTCAGTACAAAAGAGAGGTACAACTGGTAAATGATGAATCCACATGTATGAAGGTGGACAGTGATTATATAGCACATATCTATGATGTCCGTAAGGCATTGCTGGATGATTTGTTTTACAATAGTGGCATCTCCGAGAAGTTATGTGGGGAATTTTAAGTCCACCACATTAAGGTGTCTTGTGTTTTATGGCATTCTAAGTATAGATAAGAACTTCTTGGATTACATCTTAAAACTTTGTGGCGATAGATAATCCAAGTTTATTATGGTCTCAGAGGATGTCCTGAAGAAATCATGCCAGATTGAAATGGATGAGACTTAGTTTTAAACACTGACAAAAATCTTTATATAGTGGCATTAGCCATGAAGGCAGCCTGGAAGGTATTTATTGGATTTTTTGTAAGTTCAGTACGTATCCTAATGCTTTTATGAAAATGTTTTTGCTGTTTGTGGAATTTTTACTTGAAAACAACATGCTTATGTCAGATGATGATTAGTATTTACAGGTAAAGGATACTGGCATAGGTTTACCCTTGGCCCCAAAATTATGCATGTTCATACCTGGCTTACAAAAAAGTGGTCTGCTGTGCCTACCAGGCTTTAAAAAGTTTGTTGTTTTACTGATGCCATTCATATTATCAGTGGAGTTGTTATACAAGGTGTAAATGTAGGTGTGGAGACTTTAAATTCCTGTTACCAGCAAGGTAATAACAGCAAAAAAAAACGTGGCCAGGTAAGATATCTGTAGCAATAAGAAGGGTGATTGTGTTACATTTTGAAAGTATTCATTCATAGTTCCTTAAGACAAAAATTCCATGGGGTCAGTTTACGGGTCTAGTGCGTAACACCACAGGGAAGACTAAGTTGGACGTAAAACTGATAGAGACATTACCCATCACATTTATTACAGTGTGAGGAGAACAAAGTGAAAGTTGAGTTAAGTGATGGTGCAGGTCTGTTATTGACAGGTTAACATTAGGAACAGGGAGCTAGAACAGAAAGCACATAGAAACTTGTGACAGGAGGAGTAGGGAGTGAACAGAATACTGATGGTAGGAATAATAATAATTATAATCATAATAGCCTGTAGAGTAATTATATGGGTAGGAGTGGTAGAAAAACAATAATGTACACTGCGTTAAGCAGCATGGTCCCCTCAGCATGTGGGTACAGGAAGTACTTAAAATGACTGGAATGTGTTATTATCGGATGCTAAAGTGAAAAGGTATTGGCTGCACTATTTTTTCATACAAGTGAGCAAAGAGTTTAAATGAGTTAATGGAATGAGGAAATATGCAAACTTGGCATTTAAAAGTAACATAAGTGTAATGAATGCTGTTTGTGTGCTTATATTAGTATAGACAAGACATTCTAACATCCTGCAAAAAGTGTGTTTTATTTTAATGATTTTGCCTCCTGCGGGACTAATGGCTTTGTCTGTGTGACTAATTGTTTGTGTGTGGCTGTTTTTGTGTAGTGAAGACCAGACAAAGTTTCAGAGTAGTTAAGAAACATGTATCGGACATAAAAAGGAATTGCAGAAACGTGCGCTCCAGTGCCGTAAGAAAAGAGCGGATCATGATGTTAGTTTAAATTTTAAGCATTGCAGGTAGTCAGAATGACTAAGCAGACAGTGATTTTAAAAATAGTTCATTAGCAAAACTGAAGTAACAGATCCAGTCAAATACAATGCATTTGTTAGGGCTGAATGACATGTGACCTTAAAGCCATATTTGAAAAAGAAAATAATTTTAGTATAAACGTTATTTGCTAAATTTTAGTTGGAGATTAATTCAACATTTGAATGTCCATGTCATTTGATCTCATTAATGTTTTGTATAAGGTTATTTTCAGAATTCAATTTGAGATGCCCAATGAAGGACTTATTTACTGCCTGAAAGTATAAAGCTAGTATTATTTATTTGTAAGTCAAATTGACTTTTTAGTACTTTTATCTAGGTGTACTGTAGTTTCACAGACAGATTTGTTTTATTTTGGATCCACTGAGGTGTCATGTCTTACTTTTGTGTTGTTCAGAGATTGTTAGCTCTTTCTTTTAATACTTGTCCCTACATGCCCCCCTTAGCCCCATGGTTACCAGTTCTGCAGATCCTTGATCCCCGAGTTGCTCCTTACTGGTTTACTCCTAATGAGACCCTGTTGCCAGGTTGGTGCTTTGACTACTCAGGGTATTGCTCTTCCAGCACAGGAGCCCTCATATGCTCAGTCCCACCCTACTCACAGTGCAACTCGTTTGTACACTGAGCAGCACTGACCCATTTACTTGGGACTGTTTAGGTGTAGTTTACAATTTTATAGCACCCAGGAGCATCGCTGCTCGGAGAAGTCTGGTTTGGGTGCTGAGCAGCATCGCTGGATTGGTTAGCTGTAGATTACACCAGGTAAGTACCCGTACCTCATCCAGTTGCAAACACCGTCCACTCCTTTCCCTTACAAAATACACTTTAGGATCTGCAGCCATGGATAGGCACCTTCCTGCTATCTCTGCATGGAGCTTTGTGGACATGGACAGCCAAAAACAATGTAACAATTGCCTTATGTACACTGACAGTCACTTAATTGTGGAACAGACAAATACAGTATGTGAGTGATTTACTTACACAATGACAGTGGGGGTTATACTCTGACATACAGACAACAAAAAACAGCAGATTGTCAGCGACACACACACACACACACACACACACACACACACACACACACACACACACACACACACACACACACACACACACACCAACTATCCACACCTCCAAAGAACCAGACACACAGGCCCAAATATTTATTTTACATTTAATAACCGGGATCTTCCACTGGACACAGGTCCATTTTCAGTGGAGACTCGGGGAGAAAAGTTCCACACAAAAGAATAACATGTAACCAAAAAAAAAACTACAGTGTTTACAAAGTATATTTAGATACAAAATGCAGTGAGTCTTAATTAATAGCAGTATATTCATACACACCAGTCACAATTAGTGAAAACAGACAAATCTTACAGTAATAGTTTCATTAGTCTAAAGACATATATATAATGACCTCAATCATTGCTGGAGGGAGTCATGTGTAAATTAACAACTTCTTAAACGTTATTGGGGTCTAAACCATAACAATCTATTTTATTATATTGTTTGCATTTCTACAGTAATAGAATATAGACCTAACTGTTCCTCTTGAGGTGTGAGATAGTTAAGGTGGTGTAGAGTCTAACATAATGGAGAGTCTAGCCTTGGTGATGTGCAAGAGCATAGCCATTTATTAGTGAGATGCAGTTTTAATGCTTTCTTGAAATGTATGAAGGATGTCATACTAGTTATGTTATAGGGTAGAGCATAATACAAAACAATCTGAATTTATACTAGGTCATCATCACATGACCAGCAGCCCAATGGTCATATGACACAAAGTAATACATTGTTAAAAATACTTGTTAAAAACATTTCCCATAATTATTCACAAAATTATTTAATACAGTCAAGCATGGTAGATTAATTTAAGTTGTGTATGTTGTATGTATCTAAGAACTGGTTTTAAAGTAACCACGCCATACCATTATACCATTGGGAGCAGAATTTCATAATAAATGACAATAATCCTTTTGTTAACAAAATTGCCTTCTACCAACGGTTCGTAGATGATTGTCTTTTGATATGGAGAGGAACACAGTTAGATTTGCAAGCATTTTTAAGTTACTTAAATAATACCACAGATTTCTTTAGACTTAAAATGCAGTATTCAGAAGAGCAGATAGCCTTTTTAGACGTACAACTGCAGTGGGATAAGGGTTCGTTCCACACGAGTATTCATCAAAAGAAAGTACACTCGGGACGTTATTTGCACTATGATAGCATGCATGCCCCACATGTATTTAGAAGTATTGTAACTTCTCAATTTGGTAGAGCTAGTAAACTAAATACCGAAAATATGTACTTTAACTTACAACTTAATGATATGTATATGGATTTCACATCTAGTGGCTATGACAGTAAGCTACTAACTGACATTAAAAATAAAATAATAAATGAAAGGGACACTAATTACAAATCCATTTACTTGGAAGGAACTAATAGATCTGAGAATACACGACATAACACTAAAATTTGATTTATTACATCTTTTAATGCCAGAACTCATTTGATTAAACAAGTTATACAAAAAAATTGGTTAATTCTTATGGCATGTATGAACGTGAATAAAATCCTAGGAGACAAACCTTATTTCTGTTTTAGAAACATGAAGACCTTAAAACAGAAATTATGTTACAAAGATTTTTAGTTTTTATTCTTCTTCAATATACGTCAACCCTGGTACATATAAATGTTTGAACTGTTCCTGTTGTTCTGATATCTTGAGTACATCCAGTCACCAGTTTAGGCATCCGGTGACTAAAAAACTGTATTGCTTTAACCTTAAGGCTTTTTGTACTACTACTTCTGTGGTATATATGGCTAATTGCTTGAAATGTCCATCATTTTATATAGGAAAAACCATGAGGAAATTAAAAGAAAGAATAGTTGAACATAAATCTGAAATTAGGAGAGCAATACCAACAAATGCATTATATAAACACATAGCTGCATCTGGGGCAGATCACACTTTTTCCTTCAGAGTTATTCATGTCGTTAAACCTTCACCACAAGGAGGTGACATTAATAACTTACTTGAGTTGAAGGAATACGAATGGATGATAAGGTTAGCAGCAGATCACCCACCAGGTCTAAATGACATGGTTACTTTAAAACCAGTTCTTAGATACATACAACATACACAGCTTAAATGAATCTACCATGCTTGACTGTATTAAATAATTTTGTGAATAATTATTGGAAATGTTTTTAACAAGTATTTTTAACAAAATAGGGTAGAGCATTCCATATTTTGGATACATAATTAGAAAAGAGGGCATCACTTGCTGTATTACTTGACTTAGTTACTGTGAGAATAAGTTTGTTACTCCAGCGAAGAGTTCTGTTATTAGTGTGGAGGTGAAGCAGGCTTTGTAATGCAGGTTTTTTTATGGTTGATATAAACGTTTATGGGCCAGAGAGAGTTGGTTGTAGTGTGGGAGTTGAGGAAATTCCATTCAGCTGAGCAGCTTCAAGGATGAGCAGTGGTGAGATCTAAATGGGGAGTCAGAGGCAAATCCAGCTATTTTGTTATAGCAGGAGTCAAGCTTACCTAGGTCTGCTTTTCTAAGGTTGATGAGAATAGGTGAGGCATAGAGGAGGGTAGAAATAAGGTAAGTATGACATGTAGTAGCTTTTGTTTGCTGGGTAAGGAATTGTCTATTTCTATAGAGGGTACTAGTTTTTTGTGAACTTTCTTGATGGTCTGGGAAATATGAATATCAAATCTTAGATTATCAATCTCAATGCCCAGGAGTTTGGTGTGCTCTGTGGGAGAGAGAATAGTTTTGCTACTGGACATGATATTAAAGGTAGAAGTTGATAAGGTGGACCTAGTGGGTTTAAAGAGTAGTAGTTTGGTTAGGATGAGTGTTTCTATAGACAGGAAAGATTCCTGAGTTAATGTGTGAAGATGTTCATCGTGTTACCCTGCTGCAGTCATCACACTTGGGTTATCCTGTCGTTAGGTGGTCCCGCAGTTGGCCTGAATTCCAAAGTCTTGGTCCGGCGTCGGTTGCTGTCGCTTCTTCCCTGATGTCAGTGCGCCAGGGGTATATAAGAGGCATCCAACACCATTTTCCTCAGTCTTTCTTGCCGCGCGGTGCCCGAAGCAGAAGCAGTTCGCAAGTGCCGGTCGGCCGACACCTGAGATTTTCGAATCGAATTTCAGTCCGAAGTCTTCAAAGCTAAGTACCCCGTTGGGGAACCTTTTTCTTGCCTCAATCTGATGTCAGAAAAAGTTAACAATTGCATTTCTTGTGGTAGCAAATACCTCATAAGGACTTTCATTCTTATTGTATACCTTGCCTAGGCCCAGACCACGACATCACTGGTTGTCGGTTTTGTGCTAGGTTCAATAAGCGAACTATAAAGCGACGCTTTGATTTCACACGACACTACTTCGGTAGGAAATTTAATTACACTATGCTGTCGGAGCAACCGACTACCGGCGTGCATAAAAAATGCAAAGATAAAGACAGGCAGCCTAGATCCAAGCCAGACTCTGAGGCCTCGGCTGGGCTGTTCGCCGGTTCTCCGGTTTTCAGTGAGGCCCCAAAACCCCCCAAAAAAGGAACCCCAACCCTTTGGTTTCCCGAAGGTTCTTAGACCTTTTTTTTTTCCCTAAAAATTAAAGAAGCTTAAACCCTTTTTAAAACCAAGACTACTCTCCCATTAAAATCCTAAGCAAGCTTGACTTTTTTTCCCCCCCCCCAAAAAACGGGGGGGGTGTCTGTCAAACCCCAGGCCTGGGGGCGATTTCCCCCTTTGGGTAAAATTATTTCTTTTCAGGGGAAACCCCCAAAAAACCCTTTTTGGGCAAGAGGGGATTTTTTTCCCCCCCCTTTTATCCCAAAATTTTTTAAATTTTCCTTTTTAGGGCTTCCTTGAGCAGGTTATTCCTTTTCCCCTTTAAAAACCCTTTTTGAAAAATTCCCCTTTCCCCCGTTCTTCCCCAAAATTTTTTTGGGTTTTTTTTCCGGCCCCCCCCCCCAAAAAAATTTTTTGGGCCCCCCCTTTTGGCCCTTTGGTTTTAAAAATTTTTTTTTTTTAAAAACCCCAAAATAATTTTTTTAAAAAAAAAAAAAAAGGGGGAATTTTTTTTTCCCCAACCCCCGGTTTTGGGGGTTTTTGGGTTTTTGGGGAAACCCCCCCCTTTGGGGGGGGGTTTTTTGGGGAAAAAAAAAAACCCCCAACCCCAAAAAAAATTTTTGGGGAAAAATTTTTAAAAAAGGGGGGGAAAAAATTTTAAAAAAATTTTTTTTAAAAAAAAAAAAAAAAAATTTTTTTCCCCCCCCAAAAAAAAAAAAAAAAGGGGGGAAAAAAAAAAGGGGGGGCCCCCCCCCCAAAAAAGGGAGGAAAAACCCCCTTTTTTTAAAAAAAAAAACCCCCCCAAACCAAAAAACCCTTTTTTTTTTTAAAAAAATTAAATTTTTTTCCCCTTTTCCCCCAAAAAAAAATTTTTTCCCAAAGGAAAACCCCCCCAAGGAAAAAAAAAAACCCCGGGTTTTTTAAAAAAATTTTTGGAACCTTTTTTAAAAAAAAGGGGGTTTTTTAAAATTTTTTAAAAAATTTTGGGAAAAAAAAGGGAAAAAAAAAAACCTAAAAAAATTTTAAAAAAAAAAAGGGGGAAAGAAAAAAAAATTTAAAGGGGCCTTTTTTTTAAAAAGGGGCCCCCTTTAAAAAAAAAAAATTTTTGGGGGAAAAAACAAAAAAATTGAAAAAAAAAAAAAAATTTTTTGTAAAAAATAAAAAAATTTTAAATAAAAAAAAAGGCCCCAAAAAAAAAATTAAAAAAAAAATTTTTTTTTTTTTCCCCGGGGAAAAAAAAAAATTTTTTTTTTAAAAAGGGGAAAAAAAAAAAAATTTTTTTTGGGGGGGAAAAAAAAGGAAAAAAAAACCCCCAAAACCAAAAAAAACCCCCGGTTTTTTGGGGTTAAAAAAAATTTTTTTTAAAAAAGGGGTTTGGGAAATTTTTCCGGTTTTTTGGGGGGGTTTTAAAAAAATTTTTCGGAAAATTTAAAAAAGGGGGTTTTTTTTTTTGGGGGGGGGGGGAAAAAAAAGGGGGAAAGGGGAAGGGGGGGAAAAAAATTTTGGGGGGGGAAAAAGGGGGGGGGGGGGTTTTCCCAAAGGGGGAAAAATTAAAATTAATTTTTAAAAAATTTTGGGGGTTTTCCCGGGGGTTTTTTTTTTTTTTTTTTTTGGGGGGGGGGAAAACCCCCAAAATAAATTTTTTTTTTAAAAAAAAAGGGGGGGAAAAAAAAAATTTTTTTTTTAAAAATTTTAAAATAAAAAAACAAATTTTTTTTTTTTTTTAAAAATTTTAAAAAAAAAAAAGGGGGAAAAAAAAATTTTTAAAAAATTAAAAAGGGGGGAAAAAAAAAATTTTTAAAATTTTTAAAAATTTTTTTAAAATTTTTTTTAAAAATTTAAAAAAATTAAAAAAATTTTTAAAAAAAAAAAAAAGGGAGGGTTAAAAAAAAAAAATTTTTTAAAAATTTTAAAAAAAAATTTTTATGAAAAAATTATAAAAAAATTTTAAAAAAAAAAAATTTTTATATAAAAAATTTATTTTCGGGGGAAAAAAGGGAAAAAATAAAAAAAAAAAAAAA